>NW_001884580.1:63242-103253 GCF_000146915.1 Parastagonospora nodorum SN15 | reverse complement strand
TTGTATGCTTGGGCAACAGCGCAAAGGGAGCACGTCGACTTTTTACCTGGCGCGATCGAGGCAATCAAAATCTACACCAATGCTGCTGCAGAGCGGAACCCAGACATCGCCACCGCAATTGAAATTTTGTCAACTGGAAAAGCGCCATGGATGCCATCGCTAGGCTACATTCCTCCAGAGCCAATATCGCCAGAGCAGGCCCTTAAGCTCCTCCGATATGTCAATACTACCATGTCCATACGGCTAAATGTCCACGAATCTCTTCCACGGCACCTGCAGGACTGGCGGATAGAGTCTGGGCGCACCACGTTCGTCATGGGCAAAGAGCTGGAGTTTGATGTCATCTCGTTTTCTGAAGACACTTCGGAACAATGGTGGCTTGTTGACCTGCGATTGCTCTTTTCTCCGGCGCCAACAATTACAGTGAATAGCCATTTCTTCGAACGCGTACAGATGCAGGCCAACGCAATCTCGAAAGAGAAGGGCCTGGTCGGCCTGTTCGACTTTTTCAATAACTTCGTACTTACACACAAGATCTCCGTCCTTCGCTCACAGGCTCTAGCGCTTGTGAGGTCGGAGTGGGCAGGCTCACTAAAAGTTGAGAACGTCCACCGCGAGCTCGTAGTCTCCTACTGGACCGACAGGCCTACAAAGAAGAACTGGATTGAACTTGGTATTTCGAAAAACAACACTAGAAAAGGAAAGTCGTCATGGCGAGGGCAGTCCCTGCCATCTCTCAATATGCGCTGGTTCCGCCAAGGTGTGGAAGTGAAGGACTTCAAGCTCGACTTTGACTGGCACAACCTGTCATTCGAACGCGTCATCAAGCGCATCATTGCGTGCCACGCTAGCGACATCTTACGATCGACACATGAGAGCCTCAACCCGCAACTTGTTGCGGGATCAAGCCTGTCAGACTCTGAGCCGGCAGACTGCAAGCTTCAAGTTTCCTTGGGGACTAGCGGCAATGCGGCAACCTTGTCCCTAGAACCAGTCACTGGAAGCTACATCTTACAGCCCGCCACCCATGTGACGGCTAGAGCGGAACATGCGTTCAACCAAGGCAGGGAGCCGAAGGTTATGGCTAACATATTGACTGAAGTCTTGGCACAAACTCTACACGAGCTTGTGCAGAAACATGCGCAACAGCTTGGATGGCATAACATCAATCGGCCAGCCCTCCCTTCAGATAGTGTGAAATCTGCCGTAAAGTTGGCCGTTATCCGGTATGCCATGTACACACCACGAGGCTGGTCATCGACCTGGGCTTTGGGAAATGTAGTAGACGCTACTGGTAGTTCATGGTGGATCTTCGAAATCGGAAAGAATGGCACAGCCATTGAGCATGCCGAGCAAATCAAGATGGACCGCCCGGATGGAAGCACACTTGCAATCACTCGCAGCACCTTGGCAAGTCTTGAGCGGGTAGCCGTGCAACTCCTGTCCGCTCGTGTCACGGTCCGGCAACTGGAAAAGGAGAAGAAGCAATTCAGTCTACGGTATGAGCTCGGACAGCAAAAGAGTACGGCTCAGGCAGAACGTGTTACCAGAGGCCTGGTGCTACACGTGCATACGAACGACCTATTGACATCGCCGCCTGGAGAAGAGCCTTGGCTCGAGTCAAATCTAGCCATAATATGTCAGGGGTTCCGGTCTGGGGATCGTACTATCTGGCACATCGTGGCAGGGAAGATGAAAACGTCTGTCGCCGCAGACATGCAAAAGCTGATGGCAGCTTCACCGCAAAAAGGCTTCAAGTTCTCGGCCGATGGCAGCTTTAGGATACTTCTGTCGACACCCTTCGGACAAGATATTCTTGGCGAGCTACGAGGACGACTGCGAGATGTTAATCGCCTTCGTTCCTTTGCGACGACCCTACAGAAGCGTGAGATGCGCCTAGGCTCCTCATCACTACAGCGTGTGGAGTTCCGATACGGCCCTTCGTCGCATGTCGCCGCTGTTAGCTTCGGTGCTGAGAAGGAGATCGCTATTGAGATGTCGCATAAGAACCCACATCACCGTGTCCACAAAATGCTCACAGACATTGCCAATAGCCACAACCAACAACTCCCGGGTATCTTCACCGGCGATGCCAACGGTCTTGATCGCTTCTGTACTACGCTTTTGGTCACGCGCCCGTTGGTGACTGCGCTTCAAGCTCTCGAAGCCAACGATGCCAACGTCAACGCACGGAATCCAGCTACCCACGTCCACTCCCTTTTCAAGTACAGACTCGCCTACGAGAATCCCGTATGCACCTTCGACGTCCGCGTGCAACCAAAGGACGACAAGGTGTACTGGTTCATTGAAGACAACATGAAGAAGCACACACCCGATCTACGACCAACCCCTGAAAGATACCCAACTCACCAGAGGTTGGAGACTCTGCAAGAAAAGCTGAAAGAGTTCTTCTCGAGCAAGGGCGAGCGATGGTTCGGTACACGAAACGGCCTTGTTGCAGAAATCGATGGCGTAGGCGAAGCGCTCAGCAAACTCAACGAGTGCGTCTTGAGCTGTACTATGGAAGGCGGATACAAAGCTCCTCCTCCATTGGTGCTTCCCGCTGCACAACCACAAACACAGCAACCACAAGCCCAACAACCGCAAATGACTGGCCAACAGCAGCAGCAGCAGCAGCAAATAGCCAACCAACAGCGATTGCAGCAACAAGCTCGCCAACAACAGGCGCAACAGCAAGGCCAGCGGAGACCGCCACAACAAAATCAACAGCAAAATGGCAGACCACAGATGCAGAACGGTCGTCCACCGCAGCAGCAGCAGCCGCAGGGCAGGCCAAATGGTAGACCCGGTCAAGGGCAGGATGTTATCACGATCGACTAGTAGTCGACTTAAGCGTGGGTGGGCTATTTTATTGTGTAGATTCGACTGGTTGGCCGAACTCTAAGCGTGCGAAATGTGTAATTTCTATCGAATATTTGATACTCTATCTGGCAGTTTTTTTCATGTGTATTGTTCTTGTTCGAAGGCGAGCATCTGGGCTGGCAGATTGGGTGGGCAAAGGTTGATGTAGAAGGTTGAAACGATATGGAATGACGAGTCGAGTCCGAAATCAAAAATCAAACATACATGTCAAATGCTCAAAGGTCTACACTACACTACACATACTACACCCTCACTTCCTCCAGATCCCCACTCCGTCTCCCAGCCACATCCGCCAACTCCACCTCCTCCCCTTCCGGCCCCCTCCCGCGATCAAACATCCGCCCAATCTCCTCGAGACTCAAATCCTTCGTCTCGGGCACCAGGAACCACACAAACGCAATGACGGCACACAGCACGCCCACATACACGAGGTAATACCGCCACGCAATCTCCTGCAGCGCAATGGGGTTGACAAACTGGTTGAAGCACACGGCGACGGCCTGGCTGACCCAAAACACGCTCGTGCCCTTTGTGCGGATGTGCGCGGGCCAGATCTCGTTGACGTAGAGGATGGGGATGGGCGTGAGGCCGATGACGTATCCCTCCGAAGAAGAGGAATAAGGAGATGATGACGGCGATGCCGTAGCTGGGTGTCGCGGTGGATGTGTAGAGGTAGGAGAAGACGGTGACGAGCAGCATGAAGAGCAGCATGGTGGAGGTGGAAGTGAGGATCAGGCGGCGGCGGCCGAAGACGTTGGAGAGCAGCGAGGAGATGATTGCGATGACGAAGGTGTAGATTTGCAGCGAGCCGTTTATGGATTGTTGGGTGAGTGGGGAGGAGATGCCGATTGTGGCGAGGACGGGGGCCAGGTAGAATGAAATGACGCTTTTGAATAGAAGAGATATATTCTACTACGTGTTCTATCTACCTGCATATATACATAGCAGGAACAAAGAGTAATATGAATAAAGGAAACGTTTGCAGTGAGGTGTGTGAGTCGAGACCTCCAACAGACGCCGTTTCCGACCCATTGCGTGGACACGCCGATGATGATGCTGATGAGTAGGCGGCGGCGGTGTCCCGGTGTCGAGTACAGTGTTGACCAAGGGGAGGTCGGAGGTTGGGATGAAGTCGAGGCAGCGAGATGTGCGATTTCAACCAACACGCCTACATCCTCTGCATTCCCGTCGGCGTGGTATTTGACCAGAATCGCCCTGGCCTCCGCCTCGCGCGACCGGCGATAAAGCCACACGGGACTCTCGGGACACCAGTATATCAGCAGCACCTGCGCGGCTGCCCAGATAGCTTGTACTGCGACGGGGATTCGCCAACTCCATTCACTCGCGTGCATTTTGAGGCAGAAGAAACTTGTCCACGCGCAGGCAATGGCACCCAGGAACCAGCACGTGTTGAATAGCGCGCCGGCTACGCTTCTCTGCCGCGGGAGCGCGAGTTCAATAACGAGTGCCGCCGCGCTGATGGTGCTGAACATACTCGCGAAACCCACCCACATCCTGCACAGCAGGAAGGGGATGTAGCTCTTGCTGGCGATCTGGCCCGCGAAGCCGGCGAGCATGGCTACATTTCCCAATTGGATTGCGCGGCGACGGCCGAAGCGCTCGCTGACATAGGGCGCGGGGAAGAAGGAGGCGATGCAGCCGATTGAATGGGCGGAAGTGAGGAGGCCGAGTTGGAGGGGGGATATGCGCATGCTTGAGGAAAAGAGGGGGTTGGAGAGCAGCGCGGAGATGAGCGAGGAGATGTAGCCATTGGATATGGCGCCAAGGTAGCAGGATATGAGGAGGAAGTTTAAGGGGCGGAGATGGGGACGGGAGAGGGTCATGGTGAAGGAGATTGACAGAGATGGAGTTTTGCTTTGGAGAAGATTGTGAGGAAACTCTTTCAGAAGTTCAATCAATATGACTGTCTTGATAAACACCGTACCCCCTCGCCCATAAAACCCTTTCTTCGTACTACTTCGGCCCTACCACAAGTCGTGTATGTAGCACATGATCTTATCCGTTGGAGCGGTGAGTCGCGGAAGCTAACGTGAAGCCGAACGGCTCCAGGGAAACATTCCGAACGGTGGGTGAGGTTGTAAAAGGCAACGATGTCCATGGCGGAACATGTCCCGAGAGCCGACACGAGATTTTTAGTGTCGTGCACGCAGGAACGATGGTCCGCTAGGGTGACGTCGAACGCACAGACCTCGTATGCCCCCACTTACCGGATTCAGGGTTGCTGAAGGCTAGGTGTAAGTGGCCGTTAGACTGTGGCAAGGACGCGGAGAGATTTGTATTCTTCCGACGATGTGTAAGAGGGCAGGGCAGGCTTGATAAGCTATCAGCTCCACTGCGGCTCGTTGTTGCCGACATGGATGATGCTTATCTCCGAATGTAAAGAGACGGGTATATGAGTACTCATGTACATGCTAGGGAACAGCGATGAGTTGAATACTGTAGTCGCGAAACGTCTGTGACTAGACCCGCTGAAAATATGTCGGTAGTATTTTTGAGTACTGGTCCGCCAACAGGTACTTCAACCCCACCTTTGCCAGTACACATCTAACTGGACCTCAAGTCGATGCCGAGAAATTGCGCTCTGTAGCAAAGACATACGGAGTTGTTGTGGGCGAGAAGGAAGAAGAGCACTATCGCCATCTGCTGAATGGGCTGGATGCTACATCAGCAGCCATCGATGCTCTTCCGGCGTATACAGACCCTCGTCTGCTTCCGGATGCAACAACGCTTCCTCGCACGTACCACAGACTAGCTGGTGATTTTCAGAAGAATCCACTAAACTCTTGGAGCCATCAGACGGCCATCACGTCAAAGAAGCCGGTGGACTCAAGACTAGCCGGAAAGACGGTCGCGGTCAAAGACAATGTATCCATTGCTGGCGTGCCCTTGACTGGCGGTACCTTCCCAGAGCTTCTGACCGGGAAGAGCGAGTACCCCATTCCGCAGATCGATGCCGTAGTTGTGAAACGCGTTCTGGAAAGTGGTGGCACGATCAAAGGCAGTGCAAACTGTGAGCACTTCTCCATGAGCCCGCTGTCGTTCACATCAGCCTCTGGTCCTGTACACAATGCCTGGCTTCGAGGGTACACGACTGGTGGTTCATCCAGTGGCTGTGGTGCAATGGTCGCTGCTGGGCAAGTCCGAGCCTGGAGAAAGAAGAATGAGCTCAAGCCAAACGACGAAGAGCTTGGAGAAAGTGTCGACATGGCGATTGGCGGAGACCAAGGTGGTTCGATACGTATCCCGGCCGCATACGCTGGCATATACGGTCTCAAGCCTACCCATGGCCTGATTCCGTATACAGGTATAATAAGCTTGCTACCGCTGGTTGATCACACTGGGCCAATGACTACGAGTCTTGAGGACAACGCACTACTGCTATCCGTGCTGGCTGGCTATGATGGTATTGATCCAAGATGCACGCCGGAGACACCGCTGCGACAGAACGTGCTCGACTACCCAGCCTTGCTTGAAGAATGGCGGACGGAAAAGGAAACGAACGGAGCATGGACGCCGAGCAGTGCAGGCAGAGGCTTACGTGTTGCCATTATGAAGGAGGGCCTCGATGTCCTTGGACTGTCAAAGGAGGTGAAGAGCGTATTCCACAATGCCGTGGCTCAGTTTAATGCAATCGGAGCCAGTGTTGAGGAAGTCTCGATTCCAATGCATACTCTCGGACCTGCCATCTGGACTGTCATCTCGCGACCGTTCATAGTAAGCAACGGCTTGCAAAATCGACCGACGCCATTCTTGCAGTATGCCATGCCGGACGTAACACCGCCATCGCTCGACCAGAACGCATTTGATACTTTGAACAAGCATAACCCTGCGGTTGCGAACATGTTCTTCAACTCAGCATTCATGAACGAAAAGGCGGATGCCAACGCTGTACTAGCGAAGGCAATGGGGCACGTCCAACAACTGCGCGACGCATATGACGAGGTTCTGAAGGTGTACGACATCCTCTTGACTCCAGTGAACCCCCGCGTGGGAAGCAAGCACCCCGAGCTATCGGCAGACGTGGGCAAGAAGATGGAACCCGCCATCGGAGCGACATTGAACACATGCCAATTCAATGTCACCGGTCGTGAGTATGCACTAATCCTTGGTAAACTCAAATGCTGACCCTGCACAGATCCAGCACTCTCGATGCCCGCCGGTTGGGCTAAGGCTCCGGAAGGGCCCGGCATGCTGCCAGTCGGTATACAGCTTGTCGCAAAAAGATTCGACGAGATGAGCACCTTCAAAGCTGCCGCTGCCTGGGAAGTTGCAGGCAAAGGACTAGACAAATGGAATGGACAGCTGAATTAGGCCGCACTCATTCAGAGTCGTCTTCTTCCTTCATAATCTCTTCGCACGCTTCTCTCAATTCTGTGACGCCAGCTACATCCTTCCACTTGGCAAGGATCTTGCTGACTTGTTCCCACTCTTGCTCTGCTTCCTCGTCCTGGTCTTGATCGATCATTTCCTGAAGCCGGCGCGGTGTGTCAAGCACCCATCTCACAGTGTCCCGCTGTCTTTGCTTTTGAACCTCGGTTTCGTTCTCGGCATCGTCTTGGTCGACTAGCACGCTGATGCCCAAGCCCTCGGGCTTCGCTTGCTGACTTTGCATCGAAGAGGACAGCGAGCTAGCAGTCTCAGCAATATGTGAGATTGCAGGACCAAGGGTGTGTGTTGTGGGAGCGAGTGGGTCCATATTCCCTCGCATTCGGCGGATAGTGCTGGTCGCAGAAAGCAGCTTGGAGTAGTTGTCGTACACGAGTGACTTTCTGTCGCTGTCCAGATTGCGTATTTCTTGGATATCGTTAGCAAGCAGAGCTTGAGCATGGATGGTCATACTCACGTGATACCAAGTCTGCCTCGACCTTGAGAACACCCTTCAGACCCTCTCTGGCTAGCAAGCTGTTCACGAATGCTTCGGCATCAAAGTCGGCCGCATCCAGCTCCGTCAGCGTCTCGTCTTCTTCGGGGCCGAGTTCGGTCCGTGAAGACTCCTCGGATATCTTTGCGTCTCCATCTTTGGGCGCATTCTTGAGGCCGTAGAATTCTCGGAGGGCTGCTCTGTTGCGGCGAGCCGGTTGCGGAGCCCTGGAGCTGTCGATGGAGTTGCGGGTAGACGAGGCGCTGCGCACCGAGATGCTGGCTCTTGGCGAAGCTATAGTCGACATGGCGTTATTCGTGCAGTAATTTCCAGGAGATCACGGAGTTTTGGCGGGATATAGGTCAGAGTCTTGCTGCGCAGTGGGAGTGTTGTAGTGGTGAAGCTTGGGCCGAGGCCACTTTTCGGAAAGAGCTCCCCACGTCATTTACGCGACGCGTCTCTCACATTTGTCTCCGCCATTGCTCAGCCAATATTTGTGCGGGCGCTTGATTTACCAAACAAGACTGGCTCATCTGCACAATGGCAGCTAATCTAGCAGCGGAACTAACCCAGCACCTCAACGGACGACATCTCTACCCTACCGCGGCTTGGTTGCAGAGCTTCCTCTCCACGACGCGTCCAAACACGCCACTGCCTGCTATCAAGCAGACAGCCGGCTTCAGACTCCTCGCAACCGACATCACAACAACATTGAATCCCCCTCAACATGCAGTGTTTCCCCCAGATATTCTGAGGGGCACTGTGCAGTCCCGCATCATCCCAGGACCCGTGGTGTGCCAGTTGCTCGATGTTGAAGACATTGGCAACTCGCGGTGGTCCCAAGTCGAAGCTATCGAGTCGAAAGAGCGTGGAGAGACAACAAAGGGAAGAGAAGTCGTAAGAGTGGTTGAGCAGGAGAACGACGATCCATCTGCGGCTGTCGCGCCGATCCACAGCAAAGGCCCATTCAAGCTGCTACTCCAGGATGCAAAAAGCTTGAAGATGTACGCATACGATATCAGGGGTATCGACGGACTTAATACAAACATCGCCATGGGAACGAAGCTCGTGTTGCGGAACTTCGACGTCCGACGAGGGGTGGCCATGCTTGAACCAGGTAATGTGCAGATCCTTGGTGGCAAACTCGAAGCGCTCGACAAGGCTTGGAAGGAGGGTCGAAAGGAGAGGCTGATGAACGCCGCGAAGGCTGAGGGTGAAATTTCGGGGTAGTTGACTCGTCGTGGCTGCCTTATGTGCGAGTGCTCGCCAACTATCACTGATACGCTCCATGATGCCATCCATCTCCGATCGATAACGCGTCCTGGCATCCGTCATTCTCCACTGGCTTGAGGCGCAAATCGTCACTGGAGCTGGTCACAACATCCACACGCCTGCATAGCTTCACCCTGCTTATCAACTATCGAAGCACCCTGCAACTGACACACTCGAGTCTACGAGTTATCGCCATGCTTTGTGATGTGTGTATAGAAACGCTCGGTCGTTCCCAGGCCCCGCAGGAGCACGACACAAAAGTAAACCAGCAAGCTACCTCCAGCCAGGATAGGGAAGGTGACGAGAATGAACAGACTGGGGAAGGAGAATCGACTGCTGGGACACTAGTTAAGACATTGCGCGACGGAGTTCTTAGTACTATACTGGTGACACGTGGTCATCATCGTAATTTGTCTTCACTTTCAATTGCCGTGGCCGCCGGCTGCCACATTTGCGAGCCGTTCTGGGTCGGTTGCTGCACACATGACCGGATCAAGAAACCTAACAATATCACCGCTTCCGACGTCGTTAGCACCATACACAATCGTATTAAGGGGCAATTAGGCAGCGAAGAGTTTCTCACTTATGCCATGATCACTGTCAAGAGCCGAAGCTTGGGCTCCACACTTTCTTTACGCTTCAACGAGGATTTGGTCGACTTCGGAGCAGTCGAGTACTTTCAGCTGACGCCTGGTACGTGCGCGTTACTCTATATGTGCTTTGCTGCTGATTCAGCCTGCAGGAACACGAACGGAGGAGGTTCAGGAAATCTCACTCAAATCGTGCTCCACGCACTCCACATCTTCAGAACGCTCAATCCTGCTAGCGTCTCGTTGGCTGAGCAATTTTCTTGAATGGCATGACAAATGTAACAGAGATGTGCCCATAGTGTGGTATCCAACGCGTCTATTGTTTCTTGGGAAACATGCAGTGCCTGGGGACACTATTTACCTTGTTCAAACAGCAGACCATACCCCAAGCGGACCTTACTTTACGCTCAGTCACCGTTGGGGAGGGACGTCTTTTTTGCAACTTTCAAGATCCTTGCTCTCCGCATTCCGTGCTGGAATTGACGTGGCGAACTTACCGAAAACTTTTCGAGAGGCAGTATTCGTGACGAGAAGCCTGGGCATGCGCTATCTATGGATAGACTCGCTATGCATCATGCAAGACAAGGATGACCTCTGTGACTGGTATCGCGAGTCAGCATTGATGGACAAAGTCTACATGCACGCGATGTGTAACATTTCTGCTACGGATGCTCAAGATTGCTCACAGGGGTTATTCCGTGACTGCAATCCACACCACATCAATAATGTGAGCGTATCCCTCTGTCTTTAGGACATGAATATTGATCTGGATTGTGTTAATTGCCAGCTGGTCGACACGAACTTACATGATCGTCATGTGCCCCGCAGTGCAATAGGCCAGCGTGGTTGGGTTCTGCAAGAAAGAATTCTTGCGCCACGCGTTCTTCACTTTACTTCACGTCAACTTTTCTTGGAATGTAGAAGGCACGAAGCTTGCGAGAGATATCCCTCTGGTCTCCCAGATGGATTCAAGGGATCGCGATTCAAGTACCATCACGACTATGCTAGAAAGATAGACAGTTCCTTGACGCTCGCTGGACCAAAGGTGCCCGAGTTCGGATTGGGTCATGATCGATGGCTCGATCTTGTTTCACGTTATACGTCAATGTCTCTAACAAATCCCAGCGACAAATTGGTTGCACTCTCCGGCATCGCCAAACGACGGGTAGCACATACTCAGGACGACTACATGGCTGGCATGTGGCGAAAGAACATATTACACCATCTTCTATGGTACATGCGGAGGAATGTTGCGATCCGTGATCAGAACATTCAGGGTCGCCACGCGAGTTACCGTGCTCCAACTTGGTCATGGGCGTCGACAGATCATCCTGTTGAAATATTCCCACGGATGGCTCTTGACACATGTCTCTACCAGGTAGCGGACCTTCATCTTACTTATGCAACTGAAGATACAACCGGACCCGTTACTAGTGGATGGATCGAGCTGCGCGGTCATCTAAAGCATACGCAGCTCATATGGCACGAAGGCGGCGGGGACAGCAACAACCTAGACGAACCTTGCTGGCACATGATGATCGACGACGAGAGCAACCTATGGTATTCATGGATCAATCTCGACAACCCTCCGGTAAACAAAAAAGCTTTTGATGGCGATAATGCAAACGGGAGACTGTTTTACATGCCAACTGCCAAAATCAGTACCGTGTTCAACCCAGATGCAGGCATCTCATTGCTGTTTCGCGTCGTTGATTCAAGTCTTGGGATTTTCGAAAGACTTGGGTATGGTTATTGGAGTGGGGTTCGAGATAAGCAGCTGCAGTATACGAACGCCATCCTTGCCGACCTCGGCGAAGAAGTAAAGCAAAGCCTACCATGCGTACGCTACGAAGATGGATTGCACACGATTCGCGTCATTTAGACCGACTCTGGACTCTGGAAACCTCTGTCGAGCCATTTGGCGCATGGTCTCAAGATGGAGGGAAAAAGACAAGCCCCGGCATATAATTCAGCCACACGTACATCCTCGCCAATCCATCGTGCCACATCCACATCCCTAACACGACTACAACACTTCTCTTCTTCTCATTGAGCTCCCCTTTACTCATCGAACTACGTTCTCATCCTCATGAGTCGCATCAAGCACTGGGTAACGGCACCGAGACTGAGACATCAAACAACGAAGTTTCTAATTAAGGGTATCAAAATAACAACGGAGGCCGGAATGTCCCTAACTCGCACCCACCCACGGCCCAACTACTCAGTAAGACCAATACATTCAAAAGTCTGGTCTTTCGATGTGTGGTCGCCCTCAAGGAAAGCGTTGATATAGGTCTTGTAATTCCCGGGCAGTTGGCTTTTATCAAAGACGCCGTTTTCGGAGCAGAATTCTACTATGTAGCTGATCCAATTCATCCAGTATCCTCCGTACGTATTCTGGTCTTTCTTTGCGAGCAAAAGCAGTGCCTGAACTAGTTGAGAGACGGTTGGGACGCGCACTGGATGTAAACCCTGCCGGAATCGCCCTCCTCTCCCTAGGACGTCTGGTCCGGGTAGTTGGTTAGGATCAGATGCTAGAGTTATGCATGCGCCGTCCACGTTTGATAAATTTGGGAGTCGCCACAGAATGTCGGATCTTTTATAAAGGCCTAGCCGTTCGGATTCGGTGATGTGGAGATGGGCGTAAGGGGTTGGAGCATAGGAAAGTGTCTTGTTGCCGATGCAACCTTCTGAACTGCACTTTTTGAAACCGGCACCTTGAAGAGTGTCATAGGCAGCGTCGATAAAATCGACGTCAACAACGAAGTCGATGCCCTGTGAAAAAGTAAGAATTCGTCGGCTTAAGTTGACGCGAGGTACGTACATCGACTACGGTTGGAATGCCAAAAATAGTTAACATGTAATTACCCCAGAGAACATGGGGAATCTTATCAGCATCAAGCCTTGCAGCTGCTGATGCAACGAGTCTGTCGTCGAGAGGGGGCAACTCGGAGTCGTCTTGCCCTTTCCTGAAGTCTTCAGCCATCGTGCTGATCAATGAGCAGCGATGCAATTCAAGTCGTTCACAACTTTGCAGGTGGATGTGTTTTGTAGCCCTTTGTTGCCGGCTCCGCAAACGGCGCTACCAGTGGCTACTCGCCAAGCTGAGGTACCCAACAATCACGTCGCGCTACACCTCGCCTTACCACAATCTACTCTCACTAGAATTAGTTCTGGAAGCCTACACAAGCATAGCAAAATAAGAATAGAAACATTCAGTAGCGGGAATTCGTCAGTGGTCACCTGACTACTAGCCAGTATTTCTACGTCTAGCTCTAAGATCTTGAAGGATGTTGCAGACAGGAATTAGATTGTGGCACTTTGAAGACGATTCATTATGGGGCAACTATAGACGAGACCTCCAAGATCTACCCCCAGGCAAGTGATCTATACCTGGGTGGGTCCGCACCTACAGAGTAGAGATGGAGAAACTATGGGGTAGCGGAAAATCTTCATAGGATTTTGTTGTACCGTACCGTGGATCGCTATGGCTGGGCAGGCGCTGCGCTGGCGTTTTATGAGATTCTCTCCATTGTTGATCACGTTAACGAACATGATCTTTTTGTTCGTTGTCGGGATCTCAAAATATTTACACCGCCTTTTCGTAGGTGTCTACCTATTGAGTGGCTGTGTTGCAACGATTGTGTCTCGATCGAGTTGACCGGCGAAGGTGGGGCAAATGCTGCGCCGCAACAGATTGGGTGGCATTGGCTTGAAACTTTTCGAGCTTCCTTGATTTTGCTGTACTTCGGTCAATGACATATCCACAATGACCCATCTTCAAGAACGCGGTGTTCCAACGATCTAGCTTAGCCAGCCATGGATTCAGTGCCCGTATTCCAGTATCGAAATTGGCTTGTTAAGAAAGACATCGACAACAACGACAACAACGACAACAATAACGACAACGACAACGACGACAATAACTCTCTTCAATCCGATTTTTTGGCTCAAAGCTTCGTTGAAGTAATAGCTAGTCAGCAAGGATGTGACGCCACTTCTAGTCTAGGCGGATTGCAACGTTCAGCTGAGTCATACGACCGTCATGTCATTCAATGGGAGACAGGTATCGATGCATTCCAAGAACATACCCGTGTGTCTTTGGATGCTTCTGTCAGTCAGGAACTCGTTACATTCTCGTCGGGGCAAGTGAACAACGATATGATCACTTTTCTCCGGGTTATGAATGCCGCACACGAACCATGGAACCCATTGCCCTATCCAAGAAGATCTCACGTGACTACTTCAGATCTGGTCATGCAAAAAATTTCATATTACATAGGTCCTAAGCTAGATGCTCCGAGTATCTACTACAGTGCGACTTCCCAAGCCTTCCATTCAGCTACGTCACGGCTAGAAGGATACAAAAACTCTGTTCTTGGAACTATATCGGTGTGAGTTGGTTCATAAGTCTTTCAGGTCGATCTTTCTAACCAAATTTTGTTGACAAGTAAATCCGAGTACCTCGAAATGCTGAGAGGAAGAGGGCTTTATCCTGTTGATCCACGGATTGAACAAAATTGGTCAGGAGAAGGACAGCATGTCGAGTTCAAGAAGGGTGAAATTGAGAAGATTAATAAGCTGCTTAAGGTCGAGAAGCCTCTTGGCTTTGGAGGTGTAGGTTTTGTTTACAAGGTCAAATGCCGCCGTATCTCCATAGCGCGCAAGACTATCTACAGGAGGACACCCTTTACCAGGGAAAACGCCATTAGTGAGGTCGGGCATATGGCTCGGCTCAAACACTCTCATATCGTACGCCTAATCGGTACATACGTCTGGATGAGGGAGTTCTGCATCCTGATGTATCCTGTTGCCGACGGTAACCTGGAAACGTTCCTCGGATTTCTGGGCAAAACTTCACCCGAGAAGATTGTATCCAACGAACATTCACCCGAAGACCATTCTTTTGACCTGACCCAAGCAAGAGCTATGGCATTCTCTTGTACAGGCTTTTTCTCCTGTCTGAGCAGTGCAATAAAACACATCCACGGTAGTCTCGTTAAGCACAAGGATATCAAACCTAAGAATGTACTTGTGCGATCAAGGTGGCACTATAGTGGAGGGCGTCCAGAGTATAGCTCTAAGGTCTATATCTCTGATTTCGACATCTCCCGTTCGTACGAAACTATCGATGCTGCAAATACAGATGGTTACACATCATGCACGCTGAAGTATGCTTCACCCGAGGTTGCTCAGGAAAGTGACCATGGATTTCCTGCGGACATTTTCTCGCTTGGCTGTGTTTTCCTTGAGATTTTCGCTGCTTTGGATAGTTGTAAGGTCGAAAGATCTCTAGATACCTACTCCCGAACATCACCAGGACTTCAGGAGAATCGGGATACCGATCAGGCATCATACGGATTGCAAGAAGAGCTGGAGAATCTTCTCATACCTAACCATGGTTCGAAAACGTCCTGCCATGGAAACCTTGCCTCATTCCAAGAGCTCTTGAAGGCGCGAATGCCGAACTACAAAGAGACCTCAATTCCCAGTCGGAGTACACTTCGGATGATTCGGAAGATGATTCAATCCAAACCAGAGGACCGACCAACTGCTGAACGTCTAGTACAAGAATTTGGAGAAAAGTCGTGCTGCATTACTGGACCAGATGAGCTGGAAGTGGAGGATGGGCAGCCCGCAAATAGTACCGAAAACTCCCTGGAGGTCATGATGAAGACGCGAAATCTTCAGCAAGGTGTTGGATCCGACCCAAATCAAGAAAAAATCAAACCTGCATCATTCCAGAAAGATTATCGCATAGCTGGCTTGAATGAAGATGGCAACCTGTTACGAATGTCGGCTGGAGAGGAAGTGTACCAGCCCATTGATACATCTCTTCTATTAGATCATATGGGGATGTGGGAACAGTTATCTTAGTGAGTACATTATAAACATTGCAATTGGCATTATCTTTATGATGAGTTGATCGTGGGTCTGGATTGAACCAGAGACGGTAGTATGGTTGGAAATTTCATTACTAGGGCTCTGCACTTTTAGAACAGATGAAGACATGGGGACTATCGGAGAGATGGGAAGTAACAGTAAAATATATAGACTAGGTGAATAGTGAGATACACGAAGGCTATTCCGGTATATAAGACGCAATTGTCTAAAGACTTTACCAATCTCTGCCATTTCAATTTGTATATCCTGTATCTGAAGTAGCTTACATAGCTCTAATCTGTATCTCTGGTAGTATTAACCAAAACTTTACTATCTGCAGAGCTTCTCAATACTCTATTTTAGTCTGATATCTGTCGTGCCCCTCGGTCCTTATGCTTCCCATGGGCTCGCACGACACGAAGCTTATTCAGCAGTATACTTGATATATAGTCGCTTTCTGGTCTTCCTTCTGTGAAGCAGTGATTCTATCTACAATCACCTGAACGTGTTGTTTCCAGTGCTTGATGTTATCTTAATCTCATACAATAGTAGCTGTCAATGTCGTGTCAAAACTATTTCCTGCTTTCTGTGAGCAAAGAACAGTAAATCGACTAAAACGGGCTTGCCAAATTTTGACTTATCAGATAGGAGAACTTGTACTCAACGTTCTGTGGTCGTATGTGCTGAGATGGTTGAAGGGTTTGATCATCTTCTCTTGCGTGCTGTCCATATGTATCGAAAAAACAACATCGGTATGCAGTGAAGGCCCAGTATCTGGCCAACTCAGAATCTTTGTATGGTTCTGATGTTCGAAGAAATGGCGAGTCAGCATCCAAGTCGTCCATCACTTCCTCTATAGTAGTCTCAGACAAACCTTCTGGGATGCTCGATAGATGAGGGAAGTGGTCAAATTGGACTGCTAGCCTTGCAAACTCAAAAAGTCATGCAAATCCTTCTTCTTTATACCTATAACCCTGGCAACATTTTAGAAGCTGCGCAGCCCATAGGTATCGACTGCAAGCTTGGGAACACGTGATCGATCGAGATAGACCGTCAGATGCTCCTAGGTCATTTCTGCAGTGTATTCAAACATGATGAATGTGACGAAGGAAGGTTTAAAGGCGTGCGGGAACTGTAATTCACCAACTGGTCGACACCACGCTCATAAGAACTCCGTAAAAACCGATAGAGTTGGTAGAAGAGCTGGCTCTGCTTTCCGCAGTAAGATTTTTCGGGTGCACCATGCGTTCTTTTCCACGGTTCATGGACTTCCTTTGCCATTTCGGAGGCTTCATGAAGGCAGAACTCTATGACCTCAGACCTGATGGGAGCTGTCCTTCCATAGGGTCACATAAATTTCCGTTCGGCCCCACATAACCATTGTCTCTCTGCGCGCTTTCTTCATAGGGAACTGAGAGATATTGTGAGGGTCTACCCATAGCTCGGAAGATATCATCGAAGATGTGTTCGAGGAACTGGATAGAGGACTAGGTGAAGGCATAAACGATATTCTAATGAAATCGAAATTGCCGCGAGGAGGTACTGTGTCGGGACCAGCTGGCAAATACCATCTCGAAGGCAGCGTAGTCGTGGGAGGGGCTGATACATACGACAGATGGCGAGGTGACCAGAGCAAGGAATTGCAGCGCAAGGAGTTATTATTGGAATTTCGGCTGCGTGCAGTCATTCATGTGTGATAAAAAGATTCTATGCCGGAATCATAGGCAAGGCATTGGATTACCCAGTCTCGTACAGAGGAGAAGACTAGGGTCAGGCTGAAGATGCGCGGCTCTATGCTGTCATGGGAGCAATTCGGATCCCGAGTGCACAGCCTCAGCTCGCTGTCCGCTGAATATCATGCATGTGGCTTTCGAGCATAGCCTGCGGGACTTGCACCTGCGCATCGATCACATGAATGGGTCTAGAGCAAAAGCGACATAGAGCTCATAGGCGGCCCATAAAAAATACTTGAAGCTGAGGCTGATGCTACACGCGAATACTCTTGACTGGTAATCGTCTACATCTAGGCAGTTAATATGTAGTGGTGGCCGCTTAGGTGCGAACATAGACTCTACAAAACTGCAGCCTGAGTGCTGTTCGAAGGCCGCTGCGCAACAATATGATAGATGGCGGGGCTGAAGGAGAGTCGTGTAGTAAACGTCCTATAATCGTATGTGCAAGTGATGTTGGAGAATTTTGGTTACGTAGGGAAAAGGTAGTGGGGTGAAGAAGTGGGCGCGAGGTAGACACTGACACACAGCAGCGCAAGCACGTCAATTTGAAGCAGGTAACATGTTTGTTTCTCTTAAGATAGAATTTTGTAAGTTCTATCTCTGTGTAGTTGAGGCACAGCTGCATGGCTCTATTCCTGCGTCGCGCTCTCCTCTTTCCTCACTGCTGTACGTATATTGCTACAAGCATTGCGCCTTCGCCCTGTCACAACAGCTGCTTCACCTTACCTATCGTAGATGGGTTAGCGCTGACTGTGGAACTCTAAACAGACAATTTGACTAGTGAGCTATCAACAAAAAGTAGGCTGGACCCTCGCTGGCGCATCGGCCTAAGTTGGTGTTCCTGCCTGTGAGGGTGAAGTCGCAAACACTAGTGCAGACATCTCAACGAACAGGCCGACCAGCGGCTTGTTCGTTGAGATGTGATTTGGGGCATGAACGCGGTCACGGAGCATGTGACACTACGTACACGCTTAAACAGGAATCAAGCCAACGATCAGCTTGTTCGTTGAGATGTCTCCGCTAGTGACTGTATAAACAGTTTCATAGAAGAGCACTGTAGTCAGCAGCTGCCCAGGCTGACAGACTGTACCAATCATTGTTTTGATTGGCTGTTTGTAAGGATAAGGGACATAAGGTTGTGTGTATTCGCGCAGCTGACTGGCTGATTTTCGCAACGCCACGTCATAAAGGAGTCGATCTTTTAACACGATACATGTGTCGCTTATAAATAGGATGGACACTGCTAACATGCCTTACCCACGGCTACCATAAGCTCCCATTACTACTACACGTATCCACTGTAGACTACTCTTGTCCGTTCTTTCACCAGAACCATTCATCGACAGACATTCAGAGAAGCGATAGGCACTCGAATCCTTCCAGCACTGAGGACGAGACAAAGCATGTCATCTCCAACAGCACAGCTGCCAACTGCCCAAGAAGGATCTAAACAGGGAGATCAAGGTCCAGACCAGCTTGAGCTAAGACGGTCGGCTCAGAACGAAGACAGCAAGAGCGTGACTCCGCAGCCTGACCATGTCGAGACTGGAAAAGAGCAGTTTAATGCCTTGACCAGATCAATGCAAACGCCAGCAGATAGGAAGTGCATCTCTATGGTTTGCACCGATGGAGTCTACAGGGTTCTCCACTATTTACCAACACCGCCCGATCTACCGACTGACTACGAAATATACGACGCGAAACCCATGTCACCGTCGATGATCAAGGCCTATCTTGACACACGACGTTGGAGCCAAGCGACTGAAGACCGGTTCCGCGGAGCCGATGGAAGAACGATCCCGCAGGAGTCAGTGACATGATACGTACACCCCATCTTCAAACATTAACTAATTGGATGCGACAATTTCTAGACAGTGGTTGAGGCCTCCGCCAGGCATTATTCCACCAAGGGGCTCCAAGAACGAGCGCGACGAGAACATGAGAAAGTACCGCGAAGAGAAGGAGCAGTTGGAACAGAAAATCACGAGGGGAGAGATCAGTCCGAATGAGCCCGTGGCGTGTAACAGCATCAAAAGTGACTACGATCTGCGCCCTCGCTAGGCATTGGTTGTGGCTACGTCGGACCGCAAAAGTGAATGTATCTTAGGTGACTGGGAACTAGGAATGGCGAGGTCGAACGACATTGTCATAATGTTGATGTTGGGGTCGCCGCTTCAATACGCACAGGATTGAGAGCTAGCTTAATGGCTTTTAATAGATTAAATAAGAGAACTTGCATTCAACGTCCTTTGTTCGTATGTTGAAGAGATGGCTATAGGCTGTGATTATATCCTAAGATGTTGTGGGGTGTCTAAGTAGTGAACCTACGAGTCACAGTAGTACAAATGTCTAGGAGCGCGTGAACGTCAATTGTAAGCAAACAACAAGCTTGTATCTCCTAAGATAGAACGTTGTGAACTCTGTCTCTTCAAATCAAGAAATAATGCCTACCTCTCCGTTAAGACGAGTGAGCGCGCATACTCCTTCTTCCTTGCTGCCGACTACACAGCTTCCGAATCTCCACAATCTCACGTCGTACGCGGCAAAGGGCTTTAGCCACAGTGCTGGGAAGGTGCCGTGCTTGACCACAGAATTGCGACCGCATATGCTGTGCGACGTCGCGTGGATAGAAGCGCCCGCCATGGTGGCGAAGAAAGCAAGATTTGGAAGAGTTGGGGGTAGATTGAAGACCGACTTTCTTGGAATTCGCGAGTCGCGTTGTATGTACTCTGCGATAGTGTGCTGTTCCCTCGCCTCCAGCGCAAGGTCCCGTGACCTCCTCTCTTGCTCTCCTCAACATTCAACAACGGATACGGTCTCCATGGGGTACCACGCCCTCATCTCATCTCCCCTCCCCCCACGGCAGCCTTGTTATTATCCGATTCCCCAGCCCAGACACACCTTCCCATGCGGGCCTTCCCCATCCGCAAACTATCGTGGCCACTAATGCACTCGATCGACTCGATCGACTCGATCTTTAGAGCGCCCGCGCCCGTGTAAGGTCCCAGAGATCCAAGTGGCTGGTTTGACCTCGGCACTAGCTTATGATTGGCTAGGAGCAAAGGTCCGATATTGTGTACGATCCGAACGATTTCGGCAGCCCGTGCACTTTACCCCTTCTTGTTTTTTATGGGTGGGAGATTTGAGCCCTGCCTCTATGTGCAGCGTGGGTTAAAAGGAAAGAAAAGGGTCTTGTTGGTTTCGAAGGGGTTGCCGGAGCACCTTCTTGATTGGGGAATTAGGGCGATGGGTAAGCAAGGCTGACGTCCGATGCCTTTTGGGAGGAAACAATATTTCTCAGATGTTTTTGGGACGCGGAGGGTGTCGTACAGAGATTGTGTCTGCTGTGTGCAAGTCAGAGCATCTGCGCACCTATCGCAGAAGCCGACATATGCGGACAGGCTTATCGCGACAACAAATAGACTCTTCCAGATGACTGCTGCAGTAACCAGGTCGCTCACAGGCGCACACAGCCCCATGAGCTCGCTTACGGGCAAAATTGGCCGCGGAGGAACTGCAGGGCTGACGGACTTCAACACCTGCAGCTTAACACTGAGGGGTGGTGAGGACTATCGAAACTTTCTGCGATCTGTCGCGGTTCAAACTTCCTCATCAAATGAGATGGCACTGCGTGGGCGGGAAGTGAGTTTCACACGTGACTTCCGCGGAGGGCTGGCGATAACGTGAATGTTGAAGCTAACGAAAATTCACAGACCGTTGCGACAGTTCCCGGTGGCAGATGTGTTCGCGCTGAGTCATTCCTCCACAACTGTGATGCTAAGCGCGGTTTTGCATGAAGGTCTGTGCGGAAAGGGGATGCGCAATGCTGTATTCCAAATCACGCCCGAAAAGTGATCCGGTGTGGGTATTGCCCTTAGATTTCAGGCATTGTATAATATTGTACAAGCAAGTCGACGCGAAATTACCGAGATTACTAGGCGGAAGATATCGGCGCATGCTACCATTTTCTGACCGTGTACACACGTGGAGTCGGTAAGATGGCCTGCACAGCAAGCGGAGACTGCATGCTGCGCCGACAGATCGGCATGTTCAGTGTGGGCGGTTGAACCGATGCGTCGAGGGAGCACTTCATTTGGCGTGGCCGAGTGTCACAAGCTAGTGCCGTAGATTCATCGCAGTACATCAATCTGACACCAGATTGATGTACTGTTTGTGGGCCCAGCGAAGGCGGGACACAGACAATGCCGAGAAATCGTGCCGAAAAGACGTCATCCCTTGTCTGGCGCAGCAACAAAAGTTGGCGTGACAAAGAAAGTTTCCGGTATCTACAGCTCCGTATTTCTGAGCGCATAATTGCTGAGTATTTGTGTTGCTAGCAGTGATATTCTGGCTTGACAGGTGTTCGGCAGGACGTAGCTTCCACGTCGTGTGTATCTGATGCCAGTGACACAGGAACAACGCATGCAGCGTCCTCGGAGGTGGCTTCGGCGACATGGTTGTTATTAAGGGTTCTAGGGCAGAGAGTTACGATCAGATCGCGCTAGCCCGGTATAGTTAGCTCGATCTGATCGTAAATGCGGATCCCGCAGATTCGTATGCCCTTGGGGGCGTGGCGACAACAACAAAAGCCCCGTAACTGCTGTGTCGCGAGCTACTGTGTTCAGGTAATGTTCTCGGAGTCTTTGCCAGGGTCGCATTCTGCCAGAAACCAGTGTTGTTCATTCCTCTGGTGCAAGCTTGTAGCGACGTGATGGTAAGTGACGTGCCATGACAGATTGATCGCTTCACCCGGGTTTCGCAGCTTCCTCAAGTGATGGAGCTTGCAATTTCAAGTGGCAGTGCTAATATTAACGATGAACTGCCAACTCGTCAAGATTACTCCTGGCGGCCTGTACTCCGCATCGGTACGTACCTTCAGCGCTGTTAGGTTGCGGTAGCGGATCATCCTGTCCAGAACTGCGCCGTCAGTAAGCTGGCCTGGGTCGCGGGTTGCTGCTTTTATCCCCGTTGCGCATCCCCGTTGCTCAAGGTTCCTGACAATGATGTGAACCAGAACTCAACGGAGATGCACTCCCCACGCGGCTCGTTTATCGTCGGTAGGGTCACACCAGATCCTAGCGTGGCTTCACTGGGAAACACACATTGTCTTGGGTCAAGAATTTCATGGTGTGGTGGTTGCTCAGACCTGCACTCTCCGTGATCAGAAACGCCTAGGCATCATACCGTATTTCGCCTAGCGGAAAGCTAGCATTTTCGATCAGCGACCTCTCCACACTTACAGCATCGGCGACCCGCAACAACGAGCCCAAGCGCCCAAGCTCTTGTGCAGCGGAGACGGCGCCGCAGCCTTTAGCCTTTGAAGTTTGAGCACCAGTGGAGTGGGCCGTTCACTGCTGCGATGCCGCGGACGGCGAGCAGGTGTCCTTTGTTATGGCCGTTGCTCGCAGTGTTGGGAGCAAGTTGACGCTGACTGCGATTGTATGGCACCTGTCCCGAAGCTGTCTGCTGCATAGTTCTCGTTCTCATCCTTGTCATTAGAGCAGTTCAGCCCGATCTCCAGCTCCTTCGCAATATCCAGCCATCGCACACTGAGATTCGCGGACCAGGGCGCCACGGATCCCATTCGGGCCTATAGCCGCCGCCAATCGACCTTTGTGTGCATCGAGAGGGCTTCGGAGCGCCGTTCTATCGCTCCATCCTAGTCACAGCGCCCACATCTGCAACGAGGCGCTGTCTCCCTTAGGCCTGCGGCATCAACCTGTTTCGACGTCACTCGGTCGCTTATCTGGATCTGGCGAAGGCTTCTCGTGGTGAGCCCTGCCATCCTGGCTGTCCTGCGCGTCTCTAATCGGAGTAGCTCCGCGTCGCTCTCGGCCCATCTGAAAGCCCTGCTCCGCCCTGCACCTCTTCCCGCCCATGTGGGCTCGCCACTCTTCCCCTCTTCTACTTGGAGCGCCCACCTTTCCCTGAACTTGTACTCTTCATCCTCCATCGACTTTTCATTGTAATTGTCGTAGTCTACTGTCGTTGCTAGACGACTAGACCTGCTTAACAGCAACCAACACGTGTCGCACCCCTTCCGTCCCATTGATTCGCTGCTTCCTTATCTTATCGCCACCCGAACCGAACCTGCCACATTGAATTCCGCCGACTCCCGGTACTACTCTCACCATGCCTGCCGAACGACGCACCTTCACTGCGACCCGCCCGGTCAAGACTGAACGCACCCACGAAGAGAACCAAGAGCGGTATGTCGTCGTTCTAATTGATTGTTGATGCATGTTGCCGACTTTGTTTAGTGCTTATATTGCGGCATCCCGTCGCAGCGTCCGCAGCTTGGAGGCTCGCATTGAGTCTGCGCGCAGGGCTTCTGAGATTCACAAGAAGCGCACTGGCCGTGCTCTCCGTGTTACAGAGCAAGATGTCATTAACGAAGAGATGTATGAGGAAGAGGATGATGATTTGCCCACGCAGTACCAGCGTCTGAACGCACACCTGCACACCACCTCGGTCATGTTTAACAAGAAACTCCATGACTACATTGCGACCCAGCATGGCGTCAGGAACATGTTCATGTCGCAGTACCAGAACCCGTCTTTCCAGCAGTACGGTGGCCAGTTCCAGCCAAAATGCGGGTCCTCCAGGAGCGAACAATTGGCTGAACCCGTCCATGATGCCGCCTCAGCAGTTCAACCCGGCTTCTCCTCAGCAGGGTGTCACTCAGCAGGCTCAGCCTGTCAACAACTCTACTGCTACCCAGCAAGGCTTCCGACAGTCTCCGTACCAGATCCCGCAGCGTGTCAACACGCATGGGCGTGCTCTGTCAATTCAGCTGCCCCAGTCAGCCAAGGCTTCGGACCCTTCCACGCAGTCGGCCCCAGGTGGTATCACCACCCCTCAGGACTCTTTCAGGAGGATGTCGCTACCTCCGCATGGTCTCGAGCAGCAGGCCGCGTCGGCTGATGGGCAGTCACGTCCTGCGCTCTCGCGCGGCACTACTGCTCAGTCTCCTCACGGTTCTGTTTCTCCTCAGACGGCTTCTCCGCGCACTGCTTCCGGTCAGGTGACACCTCAGTTGCACCAAGACACCGATACCCCTGCATCTTATCCTTTCAACATGGCTGGCTATCCGTTTAGTTCGCAGGTTTTGAGCGCGAACCCTCTTGCGCTGTCGATGCCTCCTGAGTCGCAGCAGTTCATTGGGTCGGCGCTCGATCCCAACGATCCTCGCACCGCGCTTTTCATGGCTGGCAGCGACAACCTTCCCCAGTACGCTCCCACTTACACTTATAATCCGAACTTTTCGGGCAAGTTAGGCAGGACCACCCTCGACGACACTTTGGCGCCTGGTGCTGGCATCAAGACTGAGAATGTCGACGCGCCATCGTCCACCATTCCGTCCGAAGGTTTCTTCAACACGGAGTCCCTTTTTACACCTGGCAACGAGCAGTACAATGCTTTCTTCGACTTCCAGGGTTCAGACTTTGCTCACACGGGCGATGAGCAGGGTGATAACTTCGTCAACTGGGATTAAGTTCTTCAGTTCTTCAGTTCTCTTTTGATCTGTTATTGTATCTTTCATCATGTTCTGGTTTCCTTATATATCTGCCCTGTCCAACGTGCTTCATGTACCCAAGTCTGAGTGGCTTCACACGAGCTTTAGCTACCTTGATTTTGGGCGCACATGGTGGTGCACCTTGGATCGGCGTTTCGTCACGACATCATGACTGGGCGCGTATGGCGGTATTGTTTGGCGGTACTGTCTGGCGTTCAATGAAAATTTGGATGCCACGCGTACGCGGATACACACTTGTATCGCTCACAATGGCGCTTTGGGTCGCCTCAATGGCGACATCTCCACTCCCGGCACTGAGCTGGAAGTTAGCTATATAATCGATAATTGTAGCGGCCACCTTGGTGGACTTCCTGCTCTCAGCTACTCTGCCCCTGTAACCTCGGTGATGAATCGACGTGATCATAATCACACCTCTCACCAAGATCCAACGTCACTCAAGCAGCGACTAACGAACAAGATCACTTTCGCTCGGTAAATTGTGATTGCTGAGCGGGCCGTAGGGGACTGTAACATGGTCCTAGATGAGTACCCGACCGCGTACAATGACTGACTACCAATCGTGCGTTTGGTATCTCTGCACAACGCAACACAGCCCTACATCTTTTTTATCGACCACAAATACGGTGCAGCGGTGATGAAAGCTCGTGCATTTTAAGAGCGCGGAACTGTGTTGCACACGTGACAAAGCTTACCAAGTTGGAGGAAGGTGCGGTCCTCTGCATCGCGACTGCTATCCTGCGCGATGCCCTCAACTCAACAACATCCAACATCCGTCTAGACCTTGGACCGGCAGCCCATTTTGGATCGGCCCTTCTTACCTGTGTATGCTGCACGATCTTGTCCCTCAAAGCTTCATATCGGGTGTGCGACACACATTTCCGTCTTATTACAATGGTGCTTTGCAACACGCGCAAGACGATTTCAGCCTCGAGCAACAAACGCCTCCCTTGCTCCTGCATCGTGCACCCTGTCATATGGCTACCACGGTTACATATCGAGGCTGTGGGAACGAACAGAAGCTTCTCAGGGTTGGTATGGTGGTGCTCTTTCACGGCTCAACCCAACCAAGCCATTGTTATGCTTTGTGCGAACATTATACGGCTTACGCAGCACATCGCGCAGCCTTGACTGGGTCCTCTCACATGGGAGATACTCCACGAGTCATTTTGGTTGAACCACCAAACTCATGGAAATTCTGACATGCTGAAAAGGTCCTCGACGTGTTTTGACAGCTGCAAGACTAACGTCTGCACGGTGCCCGATCAGTGATATGATAGGCTGTCAAACTTCTCAGCCTGACATATGTGGCAGGTTCATTCCGCATAGATCAGGCTCTCTCATGGGACACAGACGCAATGAGGCGTCTGTCAGTCGTTTGCCGGCTGTTTCAAGAAGACCGTATCACCATGACCGCGTGCCTGGATTTCTGGATTCTTCTACTGTTCCATGTGTAACAGCACCGCCTCGGACATGGGCAACCACAAATCATTGGTTCGCAACCTTACTTTTCCTAGAACATTAAAGTCGCGGATTATAGCCACTCTCTTAAATTTGGGTAGTGGTGCATCCTCGCTTTATCCGCTTCAATTTGACAGTGCGTTCTCGCACCCGGTCCTGTACCACAAGTGGCGCTGCCGGTGCGGTGGTGCAACACTCTCGACCGAACATTCTTCCAGGCACAACTAATCCAATCTGCACTGCTCGTAATACTATCAAGGTCTGAGAAGCAGTACCAAAGACGTCTTGTAATGCTTTGGGCCCGACCTCGCCAATGTAGACCGATCCCTCAGAGTCTAAATTATCCATCCGGTCAAAGACAGAGAAACATACAACACCAAGCCGCACCCGCGGGTCGTGATTGACTGCTGCGGAATCGTGTTTCCTCAGCTAGGAAAATGCAGGCATCTTCGGACGGAAAAGTGGATACTTTCGATATGGAAAGCAAGCTGTTGTGCGGCGTCTTGTGTATGCTCCCGACGGACCATGGATAACTTGCATCACTACTATCAGGGGCTTTGGGTCCTCCGTCTGCAAACGCAGCTTGATGCTTACATATAAGGCCTCTCGCTCGACTCGATGGAAGGTTAAGCCGCCCAGCTGTACTTGTGTCCGTTCGACGTTTTCTCTCGTTTCTTCCACATTTGTTCCAGTCATTTCGCAGTAGTTCGAGACAAACCTGGCCTCATTCCTCAACATGAAGCTTGTTCACTGTGCTTCGATGGCTGCTACCTTGGTGCTTGCCGCTGGGGAGCGTGCACCATGTAAGTAATCCTTCTACAGGTCTCCACAGCTTCAACATTCATCAACGCAGCCTTTCTGTCTTCTCTAGTAATAAATCACTGTGACTGACCCAATATCACCAGTACGCTTTCTACATCGTGCTGTAGCGCGTTCATATGCACCACCTCCACCTTACTACCCAACATACGTAAGCTTCTCGGACAGTGTACCGTTCTCGTCAGGCACCAGCGTATCTCCCTCGACAGGTGTCCCGTTATCCACTGGTGTAACGAGCTCTACTCCTGTTGCCAATACCACCTCGAGCGAGGTTGTTGTTTCGACCAGCGTTGTCTTTATCACGACTGTTGTTGGGCCAAGTACTACACCAGCTGGGCCGGACACTTCGAGCGATGTCGACGTCTCTACTAGTGTTGGTGTGATCACATCGACAGTGGAGCCGATCACTACCTCAAGCGTGTTTGGCAATTCTAGCACAAGGTATGTCATGTGACGAAGCCTGATTCATGCACATTGACTGACATTTTCTTAGCTCAGATCCTTCAACCGACACGTACACGGACGGCACCGCGACCAGCTGGCCAGTCTCCACATATACTCCCTCCAGTCTGCCGCTATCAACAGGCACATCATCGTCCGGAACTGATGTCTGGCCTTCATACCCAGTCCAGCCGACTGCACCATATGCCAACAAGACGATTACAGTGACCTTGTCATTGGGCACAGGCACTTCTGCAACGATTACTTCGACGGGCGTTTTCCTCTCCACATATACACCTTCCACTCTACCACTATCAACAGGCACCACGTTATCCGGAACTGATTCGTGGACCTCCTACCCGGTTTCCCAGACTGCACCATACGCCAATAAGACGAGCACATTTACCTCGTCACCGGGCACAGGCACGAGCCCCGTACCAATCGAATCCACTTTGACCTTAACTGCTACCGGACCAACTGATGTGAACTCAACTTCCTCGACTTCCGTTCCTGTAATTCCGACTTCATACAGCAATACTTCTACACCCATCCAATCGACTGTTGGTCCGCCATCCAATTACACATCCCCTGCCACGACATCTGGATACTCTGGTCCGCCTCCGGCTAATTCGACCTCGGATACTTCGATTATACCTAGTACCATTATAGACACTTTGACGCCTACTCCTACACCTTCAAGCACGACTGAGGATGTATCGTACACGCCCACACCTTCTAGTTCTACTGAGGATGTGTCGTATACGCCCACCCCTGTCCTCAGTACAGTGGTGGTGACCGTGACTATTCCCGTCGTACCGTCGGTCACGTCCAGTGCTTCTCTATCTGAGTCTTCTGCATCAAGTACTACCGATGACACATCCTACTCTTCGGCTTTGAATGTGACGTGGTCCGTGCCTGACCCTCCATCTACGACTACTTGGTCTCTGCCTGAGCAACCGTCTACAAGCACTACTGATGCTGTCTCTTACTCTGTCAGCAGCACCTTCTCCTTACCTGAGCCATCATCGAGCGATTCTTCTTCATCGGTGTACACCCCTTCACCGAGCACGTCATCTTCCCCGACGACTTCCTCAGAAACTCCTGCCCCAAGCTCTGCAGATACCATAAGTTACTCTTTTTTTTCAACCACCACCACGAAAATAGACTCCAGTAGCTCAATCGACTCTTCCAGGTCGTCAGAAACTTCGGTATTCCTCTCTACGGTAACACTTTCTGCAACATCAGATGAGCCAACGGCTTCAAGCTCAACGGACGCCACGGGATATTCTTCGAGCAGCACGAGAGTCAATCCTTCAAAGACTCCTTGGTTGAGTACTAGGTCTTCTTACACTCCCACTCCCACTGGTGTCCAGTCGACTGTTGTTTCCATCCCTTCGATCCTCCCACCCTCCCCAACATCCGCAACAGATACAGACGCAACATCCGTCTCCTTACCCGTGTCTACAGTCACCCCATCTCCTCAACCCAGCTACCCTCCCTCCTCCTCGTCCCCCTCAACATCCCCCGCTACCACCTACACCGACGCCACGTCCTTCAGCCAGGACCCCAACCCTCCCAGCTCTTCCAGCTCCGGCTACCCGCCGCGCTCGTCGCCCTCCGAGTTCGCATCGACATACACGGACGCCACGTCTTTCAGCTGGGATCCTAACCCGCCTAGCTCGACGTTCGAGACGAGCTTCAGTGTGACGAGTAGCGCGTCTGTTGAGACATCGAGTTCTACGGCGACCACATCGGGTGGGTATGCGGTGCCGACATATGCGGGGAACAGGGACAATAAGAGGGGATTGGTGAGCGAATGAGTTCAAAATGTGAATGGGATCATGAGGCTAATGTGTGGTAGATGGGTATGTGGTTCACATAGCCGCATCGTTTTGGAGGGGGGAGGGATGGACGTTGAGGCGTGAAGCATACATAGTAAAACTTTCTTTCGACACTTTCTTTGACAAGGGTTATAGATATTCGGACTTCTCTTCTTGATGCTCGCTGTGGCAAGAACGCTCGAGCTTGGTTGACATGGGGTCGTAATTTGATTTTATCTTCTTTGCTTATTGAATTGTGTTTTCGTGATATCGCAGCCCCTATTGTTGGACGACTTTACCCTCGCCTCCAGCTGTTTTGGGTCTGCAGTGTGATTGTACCTTGGCTTACCAGTATCGCGGGTGACATAGGAATGGCCCCTCACTCTCACCAGAGACGATCGAAATCCGTGAGTTGCTTGTCGGTAGTCTTGATTGGTGGGCTGTAGGTGAGAGGAGGGACTACAGCGAGAAAAATCAAACCAATGAAGACGCTAGCTCATGCTCTTCGCACAGATCCAGCCCTACCATCCGCTCCAACGCGCTCTCAAGTGTTGCCTTCCTCCTGCGAGTACTGTCACGGCGCCTCTTCCACAATGATATTCCCTGTACTCCCGCTGGCCATCTTGCTGCCTGCCGTCACCGCAGACTTCGAGCTATACCAAGTCGGTCTCGGCGGCAACGGCCTCACCCCCAACGTCGAGGCTGGCAAGTCTACCAGAACGAAGCCAACTGCCACAACGCACTGGACTGTCTATGGCCCGGGTTAGACGATGTCAGCGGCGGGAAATTCGGGATTCGCTGTGAGGGCCAAGGTTGTGATCGTGGCTGGCTTGGGCAGGACAATGGTCCTCTCAACATCGATATCATGGAAGTAAATTTCGCTCGCAAATGTCATCACTGGAGTAAGTCACGTAAATTCTGAGGACTGGTGAGGCGCAGACTAATTGTGTAGCGTACTACAAAGCGGATGACGGTGGGCTGTATGGACTCGATGGGAGGCGCGTGGGACGGTGCTATCCGTGGCCAGGACCGTGGCTTGATTGCGGGCTAAAGGTGGGCAAGGTGCAGGGTATGCGGGAGATCAAGTGCGAGGTCCAGGCGGATGTGTCGGAGATCATTGAGGGACATCCGATCCATATTCCGGTGATCGAGAGTGAGGGAGTGGGAGTGCAGCAGGGCAACGGCTCCGAAGCAGGAGATAAGGTCAAGGCGCCTTCAGCACATTAGTTATTCCTTGATGGCAGTGATTGGATGTGTTCGAGATCCGGTGTGGCTGGCATGTTCACCAGGCACCGGCAGAGTTTGTGCCCACTCTGCACTGACACGACATGAGCCAATACTTTTAAAGGAGCCTGGATCTTTACGCAGCTGTAAGACAATCCATCCAATTCCTCGGGTGAAATATACAGACTACTTCCTCACCTCTTCTAGTTGGATCAGGGCTGGCAGATATATCATCACCGCCTGGTGTAGTCATTGAACGTGCGAGCTTCTCAGTACTGTTAAGGAAGCAGCCATGACCTATCAACGTCGATGAATTCGAACTTACTATGCCGAAATCCATTGCGATTCTCAAGTTTGACCGCTCTACTCCTCTGTTCGGCGCATAACGTTTTAAAATCTCAGACTTCACTCCAATTAACTGTAATAGTTCTAGTTAGCTTGCACGGACTAAGAATTTAACTTGCTTTAGATACGTGCTTGATTGATACGAAACAGCACGACTAATTAAGCAACGAACTAGATGTTTCCAACATCGACTAGAGTGTGTCAGAAACCTTTAACGTACCGCTTCGGGGGTGAAGCGGTCCTACCTGAAGAATCACCGATACCTTGTCAAAACTACCAAATCTGAAAGGCCAGAACCAGCAGCCCCGATTACATACAATCCTTATCCTCGTCTTAATCTCTCTTTTTCAGAAACAACAGAAAACAAATACGTGGGCTATTTGTGCGGTCAAATCATGGGCGACTGCCCCGCGTTCTTCAGCCGCAATTCAAGCACAGCCGCAGAACAGCCCAGATGCATCCGCACTCCCTGCCATTAACCATACGACCAACTCTTTCGAGGAACTGGCACAAAATGGTTACGAGAAGTCCTCTGGACAGCGCGTCACTGTAAGTCATGGCAGGCTACACGTCTCGACCCTTTGATAAGCACCCGCAGTGAGCCCATAGCGGTTCTTTCGCATTCGAGATTGGTAGGTAGGTGACCTTTGGCTATAGCAACATAATTTCAAAATTCATATGTACCGTAGGCATCTAGGCAAAGCTTGACTGTGCAAATAAGCTAGATGGACTCCGGCGATTCTTTGGGGGCGATAACGCCCGCAGCTCGTGTCATCACAAGAGCGGGCGCAGCAGCCGCATCAGAACAAGTAGTGGGACGCTCGTCAAGCCATCAACCTTCACTGCTGCACCTTTCCACGGCTAGAATTTTCAAACGACCGTATAATGCCATACTTAGCACATCATGCTTAAAGGACCATTGTGTTACTAGGACTGATCCGGCGATGTCTTACATCTCCTATTTGATCCGTACGTTCATTGTAGAAAAATGTAGTCGAGCCTAAAATTGGGCCCCAAAGTGTGTGTACAAGCAGAAGTCTGTAGGCACTTAGCCTCCACCAGAGGGTGGCATCGGAAGGTCAGAGGCAGGCTGTGGAAAGCAGTAGACCTTGTAGTCGAGGTATATAGCCTTCAGCTGCCGCGACCTTTTAGTCAATTTCATCGATCGATGAGGTACTGATTCGCACTTCATTCGAACTCTTTCTCAGCCTTACTCTTGATTACTTTTCTAGCCTAACTCTCGATTATTTCTCCAGCCTGACTCTCAATTACCATGAAAATCTTTCCATCATGCTTCGTGGCTGCACTGTGCGTTAAGTCGGCCGTTGGCATTTTCCTGCCCGTCAGCATGTTCAATGAAGTTTCGTCCATACGAACACGAGGGGAAAATATGCGACAATGTCTACAGCCTGTCCCATCTGTCGACCTCTACTACATGGAAGGTGTACTTGCCTTGTGCCATAGAACACTCGATTCCAATGTATGCTAACGGGTCGCAGAATCTCAGAACGATGCCCCATACGTTGTGCAGGTAACTACAAGCCACAATAGTGCTGTATACGTCTCTGTGGAGAAGCTTGAGCACCTCCTCGCCGACTTGACATGCTCCTCATCTGTCATTGACAACTCTACTACCTTGACGTTTGTTTTCGACACTATTGGAACTATGGCTGTTGCACGTAACCTGTGGTCCCTACACACTGAGCTGTTATTCATTACACATCACGCAACATGCAACCCACTGGAGGGAGAGAGAGGTCTACAAGTATATGCCACACTCTCATAACCTAATACACAACGCTAACGAACTCAGAGCATTCACGATAGCATATGACCTTGAGAATCTCACGGCTATCGTCACTGCGCGACTTTCGCCACTTGGCAAGACACCCGAGGCGAGCTCGAACCTACGGTTCCAGGGCGGTCCCATGAACGCTGAGCTTCGGACGAAGTTGAGAAGACGCAGCGCGCTCGAAGAATACAGTGTCATGGCTAAGAGAGATCTGAAGAGCTCACCATGGACCTTCGATCTCAACGAGCTTGGCGACTTTGCACCAAGGGAGGACATCATCAGCTTCAAGTACGTGTATCACCCGGTCATTGGAGATGAACTAGTCGCTTACTCCATGATAGTGGCATGAGTATTGCGTGTGTCAATTGTAAACTCACAGGCAGAGTGGCCGCCTATTTCGATCTTGACTTCGACCTAAGCGACCTTGGAAGATTCGACAACCCGTTCAATACGGCGAGGATTGGACTGAAGGTACTAGATGCTATTGATGGGAATTTCAGTATAGAGGCTGCAGCTACTGTCAATGTTCAAGTCGAATGTGCCTATCCTGGCACGTGCTTGAAAGGCAGCACGGGACGAGGAAAACAATTCCAGCCTAGGCCGAGCCGAAACGGCAATGCTACAAAGGTGAGAGCAAGTGATATACTGGGAATACGTTTGCTGATTGCATGAAGATCTCTGGTTTGACATTCGATCCTAAATTGAGCTTGGGAATAGCAGTGGGATTGACAGCAGAGGCTGGTATCACTGTGTAAGTTACCCTCCACATCCGCGGCGATCCCCAACTCGATTAACGCATTTTTGAAAACAGCAAACTGCCCGCCACCGTGGGTGTCGCCAAATATGGGCAGTTAGAGAAGGACTTCTTAGGGGACGGGCTGTCTACCGGCAATTTGACAAAGTCCGCGACCGTTCAAATTGGCACCCCTGTTTTCGCAACGAAAAAATTGGAAATCTGCGGCTTCATTGCATTGGGGCCAGCGGTCGAATTTCGAGCTAGCCTAAACGAAGTTAATGCCTCCATTTCCGTGTTCGCACGACTGGATCTTCCAAGGGTCAACTTTTGTGCTGCACTGGCCCAAAGTACGTTCAAGCCAGTCCATCCTGACTTCCAGAGTTGCATATTAACATATCATTAGACGTCGACGGTAAATGCAAACTACAGGGACCCTTCAAAGAGGCGCTCAAGCTCTCAGCAGGGATTGGGGCTGGCGTTAAAGTAGGGGCTGAAATTGACCCTGGATCATTCTCCGTGAACACTGAGGTGAAAGGTCTGTACTTCGAAAAAACCATTGCCCAAATTTGCTTCGACATCAGCGGAGACAACGAGAAAGTTGATAAATCGCTACCTCCGCTAGGCAACACGTCGAAGCCAAAAGACCAGCCAGGTGACGAGATCCCTTTCCGGGGCCAAAACAATGATACCAGCACTTCTAATGCTGGTGTGCTAGCGAACAGCACCGTTACCTACGATTGTAGTGGCGTTGCCCCATCGCCTGGCGGACAGCCTTGTGGAAGTGTGATCATGCAATGCCCGACTCTATCTACCTGGTCGTGTGGGAATGGTCAGCAAGGCATTGTGCCACCTGGAACTTTCTGCGCGTGGTGAGTGGCTCCAATACTATGGTTCCTCCTCCGACTGACAACGTGCAGTGGTGCGTTCCGATATCCGGGATGGCTGGCACCGACATCGTTAAAGCCTGCATGTACGACAGGTATTGTTTGTGTTTCAACGACCACGTTCAGCGTGTGTTCGCCAGCTGGTATCGAGCCTCCGCAAGCGGTTGCGCCAGGCACGCAGTGCGAAAATGGTGGAATTGTAGCTGTGTGAAATTGTTGATCTGATCGGGGCCTCACTGCATGTTGCCAGCAACGAGCAAACATGGCAGATGTCGAATGAACATTCCGTGCCAAAAGATAGGATCGAAAGCAGCCTTGAAAATCACAATGTGCAAATTATGCAACGAGCAACTAACAATTGCTCGAGCGATCTCAATCCAAGGGATAATATGTATCAAACGCTTACTCATACGCTAAAAGGAACGAAGTAAAAAAAAAGACACCGCTAGCACCATCACGTCGCCCAATTCACGTCACTACACCTCAACAGCAAAAAACGAACGAATGGACTCGCGGGGAACTATTTCCAGTCAGAAATGCGAATCGAACCAGCTGAATTGAAGTGAACTTACTCGAACCCCGGACCACTCCCATGCTAAGGGAGTATTATACCACTAAACCACGAGCCCGTTGCTGATTGGTTGACAAACGGTAAAAATATGTCATTAATGTACTCTACAAATACATACGTATCTGTGTTATTGTTGCCTTCAAGATGGGGTGCTTACAGTGATGTTGGTGATGTACGAGTCAGAATGCTGGTTGAAAATTGCATTGTGCGATGTGGGTCTACGGCAGATTCATGGGTGGGTACAACGAACCACATCACCATCATGTGCATGAAAGTAGCATGTTAGGACTCATCTATTTGTATGCGAGATTTTCCGGCTGATGGGTTGTCGCACGTGTGTGTGTGTGTGTGTGTGTGTGTGTGTGTGTGTTTCGAGTCAAGCGAGTTGCATGTGAAGCGATGGCAAGGAGATGTTGTGGTATAGAATTTCAAAAGTAGCTATAAAAGAGGGTAGCTAGGAGCTAGAAATAAGTTTACGGTGAGAATAAGATCCCCGGTTCCGTGTAAGTGTGTAAATGACCAAATGAGTATGTGGACAGCCTTGGCCTTTGGCGTTCCGGTTTCGCTCCGTCTCCATCTCTCTTCAGATCACTCTCCTGATCACTCCTGATGCAGATCCTGATCCTTTATTAGATACCGTGCCATGAGAGACGAGTACATTCCGTGTCTGGAAAAACAGACCCACAGCCACCTTCTGAAATAGGCACGCATTTTTCCCACATCTTTGTCGGGGCGGCTCTCATTTTGTTAACGTTTAGGTTAATTGTGTCCCATTCGCAAGTTAGAGGCATTCCCATCCTGAAGAAGCAAATAAATTGCGGTTCGCGGAAAGTGACGGCGAGAAATTATGTGATGCGTTGTTGTTTTGAAAACCGTCTCTTCTAGCCTCTGCCCTGCCGACAATACTGAACCTTTCAGAGTTTTCAATATTTTTCCAAATTGGGTAGACAATAGTATCGCCTGTGTTCTGCGCAGCGACTGTGCATTGGGATATCATGTTCCGGGTTAATGGGAGAGCAGCCCCCCCAGTTCTAGGGCAACTGAAATCTGCTCTAATACCGATTTTGTTCGAAAGACCCTTCTCGATAGCTCTAGGAACCACGGCATTGGACGGAGGCTCGTGAGAAATAATGCCTAGGTCGCGTTTCGCACTAGCGGAGGAGCTGCCACAATGCGTCTTTGGGTCCCAAATAGCATCAAATTCCTCTTTTGTGTACTTCCTCGTAGGGTCGATTTCGACATAATCAGGTAGAACACAGTCCGCGCGAGGAACAACGTTTGACAGCTTCAGGAGCGTTGGCGACTTCAGGAGCGTTGGCGACTTCAGGAGCGCTATAGGCTCCAAAATCTTTTGTAAAGACTTCGCTGTCAGGGGCTGGTGCAGCGAGCACAGCAGCGGCGCTGAGAAGAAGTACGATAGTAGAACGCATGGTCTATATATTATAAGCCATTGCTTGCAGCAAGGTGTAGTGTATACTTACGATGCTTAGACTTTGCGAACAAAGTCAGAACTTGATACAGGTAGACGAAGGTCGGAGATGATTTTGATAGTTGAGTAGAGCTGAAGAGAACTGTGGTTTGATTGAGTTCGCGGAAACTCACTTTATATACAGAAATTTTGTCAGATCACATGTGACTGTCCATGCAACGACGTCTAATAACCACCTTGGTCCTATGTCGGCCCTACATGTATGAGAATACGTAGAATAGAGCCATGTGTACAGAATTGATCCATGGATTCCTAGTCATCATCAGGTCCTTTCAGCACTAGAGTTCTAGCCCTTCCCAGAGAAACGTACGATATAAGCTGAGCAGGCCGGCCCTTTTAAATCAAAGACGATGTATCGAAGTCGTACTCGGCAGTTGAGCTGATACCATGTTGAAAGTATCGTGTGGTACCACATACTCTGGAAAATGAGGAGTACTTTAACCCTGATCAGGAAGCCGCCAGAGTCTATGATCGTGAATGAGTCGAGGCGATTAACTCTGGCTTGCCGGTGTCGAATTACCGGAGCCAGATACCTCAGCTAGATAGACCATGTGATACTGGTGCACTCTCGGCCTGGATACGGCGCTGACAGAGCCGAAACCCGCTAGAGTGTCCGCGAAGAGAAGCGCTTACTGTGTACAAGTGCACGTTGTCAGGCTGAGCCAGCGAATAAGCTCTAGATCTTATGTGTGACGATGCACAGAAGCTAGTGGGAAGCGCATACTTCGTTGACTAACTAACGTCTACGCCTGCCGGGGTGGAGAGAAGCTTAATTATCCAGAGTGAAGAAGAGGTCCGTGACGCAGACGAGGAAGAGCAGGAAAAAGGCGTGCGAGTCGGGCAGGAACATTTTTACGACCTGTACCTAGTCTCAATGCCACGCGGGAGCGCCTCTGCATGATGATTCTAGGTGGCATCCGATCTTCGCGTCCTCACCCGTCTGGTCGGTCATTGCAAACACGAAACTAAACAAACTAGCTTTCCGGAACGCTTAAGATTATTGCTGTCCATACGAGCGCGTGTCCAGTAGTTTTCGTGCGGAACGTGGCTCCGCAAGGAAGCTAGCCACGTGGTACGAAGGAGCTCGTATTTTCTGAGTTGCAGCCCTCACCAAGACCCAGTGCGCGCACAGCAACAACGCAACAACCTTTAGGCTAATTATTCTTAAAATTTACGATAGTGCTCTTCATACTATCCCTTAGGACTACTCCTCATCGCAGGATTTATTACCCTATCGTTGTAGAATAGTGGAGTGTGGAGGTTAGGCTTGTTTTTCGGGGTACAACTCAGAAAAAACGAGCTCCTTCGTACGTCTAGATTCTACCCTTTGTAGCAAGCGATCTCCGCGTCCTGACGCGCCGAGCTGATCAGGGTCTTCGACCTCGTACTATAGCTTTAATGAAATGCTAGCAGAGGCTATCTAACCTACAATAGTCTCACATCTGCAAACCCTTTCCAGTGATCTCCCGAAGGTTGCGTACATGTCCGCTAACGCGCTCTTCCCCCTCTGCTTACTCAGCAGCTCTCTTGCACCTATTTTCTACACTCCTTCTTAATCGTTGGCATAAAGTCCCTAGCATAATTCTAGAAAGGTGTATGTTATCGCGGCATTTATTCTGCTCGCTCGCAAGTCAAGCATCCCTTACTAGGATTATGTTTGCATCGCTTGAGCTTACATCTATACGAAGTAATGACCGGTAGGGCTTACTAGTCTCCACTCAAACCAGATTAATCAACAATGCGAGGCGCTCTCGAGAGCCCGGTGCATTTTCGCCCGAACTAGGATCACTAAAAATAACAGAACGGGTGAGAGAGCTTGATGCCGATCAACCGTAAACCCTCCGAAGAGAAGAAAGATTGAGCATCAACAAGCCGTAGCAAGATCTTAAACTCAAACTCGCCCTGGATTAAGAATATGATCCTGGGAAGCGTTTCATCCGCTACTCAATTCAACGTCGTACAGCCGGCAATGAGCGGTAACGATGCAGAGAACAGGTTTGGATAACACTACCCAATAGTAACTTCCAGCTCTTCTGGTGAAGCGAAATCATCCAACCTAAAACCGCCTTCTTTATCGAGTTACATCACTCAAATCACCTCAGAGGCTATGTGCAAGGTCTACTGAACCTTGGCCAATGACATACCAAACGATAATATGAAGGGAAATACGAGGTAGTCACTTTAGAAGGGAAGAAAAATCTGGGCTATACAGTATCATGTGGACACAAATGTCCTGCTTCGTTCTATTTGAGAGTGATTAGCTTTCTCAGATTATCTTTCTCCAAATCGCACTCGAATTACCAACGGATTATGCTACCAAGAAGTAAGCATTCAGCGGAGCTTTCGGATAGAGCACGCTACCTGAAATCGGATTTTTAGTCTTAGATTGAAGAGCGTAGACATTATAAGAGCGAGTTCTCAGTAATCCACGGGGATTGATCTGGGAATGGCAAATTGCTTGCTGGCATTGCTATAATCCAACTATTGCACTGGAGATCTTGGCTAGAAGTGTGTTGCTCCAGCTGATGACGAATTACTCTACATCTTGCAGAACGCTGAGGATGGGAAGATGGATCCATCGTCCAAGTGTGCGGATATACACGCAATCATCGCACTCTCAAAGCCGTGCATACATTCATGTCATCCTAACATATCTCATCCCCATCCTTGAATCTCCCTCTCTACAACCATGCTCTTTCTAATCCCTCAATCCCTACTTCTTCGCCCCAAACCACTCGCCCAAAAACCTCCTACACTCCTCATCCGTCTTCCCCAGCACATAAATCCCACGCTCCACACACGCCCGCCTGACCTCTCTATCGCCCAGCGCCTGCCACCCTCCATCCCTTATAATCAACTCATCGTCCTTCTTCAAATACTCCACCGTCCTGGCGAGATTCCTGCGCAGCAACCACCGCGGCGGCGTAACGTTGATCAAATCCCACACCCTGCCGTGGCAATCATACCGCGTACTCTCAACATACAGCATAAAATGCTCATCCGTCTCGAAATTTTTATGCCTCAGTCCTTCCGACCCCGACCCCACGGGCTTCACCTGAGCCGGCACGTCCTCACGCTTCGACAGCCTCGTCATCCGCTCCACACCCTTATTCTGCCGATCCATCCTCCTGGCCTCCCTCTTCCTGAGATCCGCCTCAACCTGTCCCGGCACCCGACACGGCTCGGGAATAATCGGCGTCAGGAACTTGACCAGTAATGGTGTCCACTCGCCGAATACTAGGAATATCACGCCAAATGCAGGTAATCGTAACATGTCCTTGCGACTCCTGCGCACCACCTGCCACTCCGCGCGCGTCAGCTGCGCGGCGTCATCAACCGTGCCCGTAGGCCCGGCTTTCGCGCGCAGGGACCGCGCGAGTTTGGCGGTTTGCCGCGTGTTGGCGACGCCGGATTTGTAGAAGGAGAGGTAAGCGCGACCACATTTCCAGAGGTGAGATATGAAGGATTGTTTTTCGGCGCGGGCGGGGACGTTGAGTGCAGGAGCGTAGGTGAAGTCTGGAGGATTGAGTTTCTCTTTTGCTTTGGAGGCGGGGATTTGGGGCGGTCTGGTGTGCGTTGTGGTGGATTTGGGTGGGCGGGGGGAGGGTGGTGCGTCTGCGCGGCCGTAGGTGGATTTGGGGGATGGTTGGGT
>NW_001884580.1:51600-63135 GCF_000146915.1 Parastagonospora nodorum SN15 | reverse complement strand
TTGGTCGCGTGGCGACAACGAACGCCGATATCGTGGGCCGTGGTTTCATGGTGATGTGGGATGTGGGAATTGGGGGTACGCGATTCCTTCAAAGGCAATGTGAAATCCAATTGGTGACGTGTGCAATTGGGCGTCGTCAAAAAGATTCAGCATCCTTGTCGTTCCGCGGTTGACACGATGTCATCACACCTCGCGTTCGCGCTAGTGTTAAACGCGAAAACCACTGCCAAGATATTCACGGCAAGGAAGGTCCATGGTGAGGAATGTTGCTCAAAATATTCGTTTCAATTGTCATACACCCTCCCCTTCACTAATCTCTCTCTAGTACATACAAATCGACGCCGAAGCGACTAGCCTAGCTATACACAAAGTTCTGTTCGCAACGCACCACTGATTCCTCGCCTCGAAAAAAAACATACACTGCGATGGGAAAGAACGCCGGCATATGCAAAGGTAGTCTATATACTGCCGGTAACGCCTTGCGAGGAAAAGTAAACAACCATGAATCATAATAAACTGAAGGCGCCTGGAATAGTAACGCCGGCTCGACTAACGCTCAAAACGTGTAAATAATAAAGCAAACAGGGCAAGTGGACGAAGCGTTGCGGCAGGGTGACCCGAGTCTCTTGCTTGTCGCTAGAGATCATGAGGTCGCATGCATGGGGCACTCTGGCGGGCTCTAGGTCTGGCGGTGGTTGGAGAACGAGGCGATTGTTGGGCTGTATTTCCACTGTCTCGACGGGGGTCGAACACAAAGGGACTGGCAAGGGCGGGATGGGCCGGATTGTAGGGCTCCGGTATGGCTGCCGCATTCGCTCTGTGGGTACCAAAGGGGTCATGGAGTGCGGTTTGCAGGCCGGCAGACGCGGATTGTGCCTGTCCGACAGGCGCTATTGTGGGCATTGATATGGTCCCCGAGGTTGTGGCAGATACGGTGGGACAAAGCAGTACTATCAAGGCGCCAGACTTTTTCGTGATAAGCATATTGCACAGCATCGATCCAATAGGTACATTCTTGTGGACGACGTCAAACGAATTAAGGGTAGAGCCCCTGTTGGGGCATTAGCTTGACTGAATAAAGGGGCATCAACCACGTTGGTACTGAGCAAGCTGGGCCATGATTTCACTCATGTCTGCAGGCGCACCGCCGGGTTGGGGGGTGTTTTGGACAGGCGGAGCAGCCGGTTGTGCCTGGCCGGCGAGCATTGCAGCAAGGCCAGGAAAATGATTGAGCTGGGGCATCTGTGGCGGAGCGGAAGTACCGAATCCGGGCGTCTGGACTGGACTAGAGACCTGAGCGAGAAGCCGAGCAAGGTCTGGATTGAACATTGATCCGGGTTGCTGGTTTTGAGGGACGTTGTTACCGGCTGACATTGCTCCGAGCAGCTGGGAGAGACTGGCGGGATCGAGGGAAGTGATGATGTTGGAAATATTCGGTTGGCTAGCAGGAGCTGCGGTGAACGGGTTTTGGGTGTTCGGGTTAAACGGAGGCATGTTGCGATTGAAGCCAAAGGTCGGCGCTGGAGGTTGGACGGGCTGGGACTGGGTTTGTTTTGCGTTGTTGACGAGTAGCGCGGCAGTCGTTGGGTCGAGGTCGGCGTATTCTTCTCACGTTAGTATTTGAAGCATTGTAGATCATCTGACATACCATTGAACTGGACGTTGTTGGCACCACCGCGTCGATCGAAAATCTGGACACTGACTTTGCCCTTCTTGAAGCCAGACGTGTCCATTCGTACAATGGCCAGCACACCTTCGATAATTTGCCTGCGCACGACAGCTGGTTCGGGGAATCGGCCGCTCATGATGAGCACGTTGCTACGCAGCCCTTGTTGGCGGAAGATGTCCTCGACATATCGAATAAAGTCACTATATCGTGGTCAATAACTAAACTAAGCAAGTGATGTCTGCCAACTTACCGAGATATGCCTTCATGCAGGACAAGAATCTGAATGTCAGGTACTTCGTGAGGCAGTCTTCGACGGAGATCCAAGTCATCTTCGGTGTAGTCCTGTCTTGGAGAAGGGCTTCGACGCCTGCGAGGTGGAGTTCGTGATCTGCTGCGATATCGAGAGTCCCGAGTTTCGAAACGTTCGCGGCTCCTGTCTCTTGACCGCATACCTCGAGGTACACCGCGCGGCGAAGGAGAGCGCATGGGGCGATAGTCTTCCCTTTCACGGAAGCGCCGTTCTCGGTCCCTAGGAGACATTGGGCCCTGGTTGCCACCATATCGTCCATCGCGAGGCGTGGGTGCCGTTCCACCTCTGGTGTAGTCTGGAGATCGCGATCGTCGTCGGGGTGCTGCAGGCTGGGGCTCGGCTTTCCGGGAGTTTTTCTGCGGCTTCGATATTTCGAGGTCTGTGGCTGTTCAGTTCTCATCCGGGACATAGGCCTCATTTCACTTACGCATCTTTCTACCACGCACTGCCTGGCCCTGCTCTGCGTCGAGCGCTCTCCGGCACGATTCGGAGTCGAGGAACTGAACGAAACCATAGGCCTGCTTTATGCTAATCTGTGCAAGCCTGCCATGGCGGTAGAACCGGTGGAAGATATCGCGCTTCGTAACCTTCTCGGTGGGAAGATTGCCTGCTAGCATTAGGAGTGCTCATTCGCGAGAACTGCTCATCTTACCAATGAAGAGACGAGAGCCCATGGGAAACTGATCCCACTGCCCCTCTGTGACGAATTTCCTTTCCTGATCCAGAAACTCCTCATATCTTCTGTTCACCTCCGGCGGCCACCGGATGTCCTCATCGTCTGGTGTCTCACTGCGCTGGCCCTGACGCTTCGGCGCACTGCCCTGCGCTGCCGCACCCTGAGCTCCCTCTTGCGACATCGGAGCATAGCTCTGTGCGGCTACAGTCAAATTCTGCGGCTGCCCGTTACCGAGCTGCTGCGGGTTGTTCGGCGTCTGCTGGCTGTGCGGATGGAATGACCGGATGTCATCGTTTGGGTTGTAACTAAAACCCTGCGCCGGTGGTCGGGGCGGGAGGCTGGCTTGCGGTGCGTTGGGTTGCGCTTGATTATTCTGCGACGTCATAGGAGGAGCTGCATAGTGGCCTGCCTGCGCATTTTGCATGGCGGGCGTTAGAGAGTCCAACAAGGCTTGCACGTCAACACTGGTAGCACCGTTGCCCTCGGGCTGGTAGTGAGCGCCCGGGGCAGACTGGGCTGAAGCTTGCTGTTGCTGGGCAGCATACGCATTCTCATGGGCATATGGGTACGCAGATTGAACATCTTGGCCGGGCGGTTGCGAGTGCGAGTGCGAGTGCGTCGCGTCATTGGTTGAAGCTGCGCGCGACTGGTGCTGCGCTGAAAAGTTCTGGATTGATGAGGTACCTTGCGCCTGCGTACCCGTGCTGTCGCCATACGCTGTTGCTGACTGAGCATATCCCGATGCAGTTCCTCCGACGCTCTGCGCCCCTACAGTTTGGTGGTTTGCGGCGGCCGTCGGATCGGACAAGTACGGCGCCGATGCGAAAGGATTCGGTGTTTGTGAATGCGACGCGTACTGTGAGGCGGGAGTCGAGGTGCCATTGCCATTGTTATGTGAAGACTCATGGAAGTTCGGGTCCATCTGCAGCTCTAAGATGGGAATATTCGCCGGCGACGGCACGTTCTGCGGGCGCGGTGACTCTGGCGTCAGCTGCTGATGGCGGATGTGCTCTGCTTCCTGCGGCGGGCTGGGGCTGGGGTTCATGTAGGCGTGTGAAGCTGGCCACGAAGAAAGTCGCGACACTGATGGGCTGGGCTATACAAGGGAGGGGTGAATCAACTCATGCATGGACAGAGGCAGACGCTCGCCGCGACTAAACGAGGTGGCTGCTGGGCGGCTTGGACGTGATGGTTCAGAAGACAAGCTGCGAGGAAGGTGGGGCTGCAGGTGGTGATGCTAGATGCTGTCAAAATGATGGTTAGTGGCAGCAAGGCGATGCAGCAGGCGCGGAACACAGGAACAGAGATGAAAGCGGGGATGCAGTGTCTAGGTGCGGTGTATGAGTGGCAAGGGTGACGGTGAAGTCTAGCAGGTCGTGCAGCAGCTGTTGGGACACGCGGTGGGGATTAAGCTTAGGTGAGGGCACGGACGACGCTGGTGATGAAAAGTGAGCGAGACGCATCGAAATGATCGCCCGTAGCTTCGGCGTAGAACCGTCACGTGCACCTTCCAAGGTTAATATAGTGTCAGAGTGGCTTATGCGTTCCCCGTCGGCATTCATTCCACGCAGCACGCAGCACGCAGCTCGCAGCTCGCATGAGTCCAACTTGACCCAGCAAGCATGCTCCGCTGTCGCTTGCGCACCCGACCGCCTCATTTTATTACGAGACGGCCATGGCCATGTCCATGTCCGCCCTCTGTGCAACGGAACATTTCGTCACGAAGCATTTCGTCGGCAAGCAATGACGCTCATGCAAGCGACGACGACCTTCGGGCAGCACGCTCGTGGCTCGCGCGCCTGCATGCAGAGGCCATCCCGTTGAAGAGCATTGGCGAATTGAGCTTCAGCAGGTCATCTGGCCCGGGCGGACAGAATGTGAATAAGTATGACAAACTGGCAAAAATTTAAACGGCGCGCTATACTAAGCATGTACAAAGAGTTAATTCTAAAGCCACTTTGAGAGTTCCCCTGGATGCGTTGCTGCACCATGTCCCCACTGCCATCCACGGCGAGATCAGGCGGTCCCGCTATGTAGCCGCAAGGTCCAACGCTGTCATCGTGCAGGCCGACGACAGTCGCAAACAAAGCGACAACGCGTCCAGCTGTTACAGACGCCTTTTCGATGCCATTGTGGAAGCGGGGCGCCATGCTGTGCCTAATGAAACGTCCGCGGAGCAGTCGATCCGCGTCAAGAACTTGTACGTCCGGGCTATTCGCCGACGACCCGAGTGCTGATAGGCCTCAGGCAAAAGAGCGATAACGAGCGCCGTCTCAAGACCAAGAAACAGCAGAGCTCGAAGAAGAGCTCACGACGAAGCCGGGGCGACGACTGAGGCGTCTGCGGGGAAATGTCGCCTCCACAGAACCACCGGCACCATGGCTCACCTAGGCCATACATGTGACGTGGTCGACTCGCGACCCAGAGCATCGTGATAGCTTGTGCGACGGTGGCGGTGTGCCCATGCGATAAGAGTTGGATATCATGGTAGCCTTATGCAGGGTCTTAAACGGTAAATTGGTGTGAGGGCCTCGCTAGCCTTCAAGTATCTAACGCCGCGCACAGCTGCTGCAGCTCTTCATTCGCACTGTAGTGCTTCGCGCTCGATCGTATCAGCGCCTCCGCGTCGTATCTCTTTCCCTCCTCCTGTAGTGCCTTTGCCAGATCGACAATCTTATCGCCCGCTTCTTGGTCAAGCGCGCGCGTGTACTTTCGGAGCATCTTTGATATCACCGTCTGTACTGCCGGGTCTGTATCCGCAGATAGCCGTTGCAGAGATAACAGCTCGCGGACGGCGACTTCGGCCACCCGTGCGACCATACTCGGGTGTCGCGAGGTAGCGGTGCTTATCAGGTCGAGCGCATCCGCCAGCGCTGGAGGAAACTCTGGGTCGGCGGGACTGCGGCCAAACAGCTGCATGCGGAACTCGCAGATAGAAGTCTCCAGAGACTGAGGCGCCGTCTGCTGCAGGAAGTCGAGCACGTGCTGCAATATACGCGGAATGCACGCCAGCTGTTCAAACTCGGCAAACATGGCGAAGAAATTCTCCGCGACTCGTGGTTTGCCCTGAAACTGCTTCATGGCAGAATCGAAGACGGCCAGCGGAATAGCTCCCGTAAGCACGGGCGCCGCAGCCAGATTCTGCAGAGCCACCTCATCGACACCCTCATCCTGTTTGAGGCTAGGGTCGATGTCCTCTGCTGTGACTGTTGGCAGCGTGATCATATCTACATCCTCGTCTTCTGTCGTCGTCTGCGTCTTCGTGTGGTCAACTTCCAGACCCAAAATCTTCCTCCGCCCAGCAATCTTGCCCACGTAGATGGTCTCGAGCCGGGCGTATTCCAGCCACAGGTACTCGGAATTCTTGCAGAATCTTAGTCCTCGCTGCATGTAGCTGCGCGCGTTTGTGATGTCGGCTTGGGTGTCCATGAAGTAGTTTGCGGCATGCACCCATATCTCTGACTTGGTCGGGTGCAGTCGTGCAACCGATGTGAAGATGTCGTTCAACCTCTTGTACGCCTTGTCCTTGCGCGCAAAGTCGATGTACTGCATCCATAGCGTGAGGTCACCGGAGAACTTCCTGGTCGCGCGGTTGTAGAGAAAATATATGGTTCGCTGTCCAGCGCCCTTGTAGCGTACGCCCAGTCGCTTTATGCGCTTTCGGCGCAGCGCATCGACGTTCTTCTCAAATTCAATGTATCGCAGGTAGTCGGAGGGGTGGGAGCCGCGGGCATTGATTATGTGCTCGAAGTCGGAACGCTTCTTTGCTATGGAGCTGATCTCTTCCTGCGCCTGTTAGCAGCAATTCGAATGCGCACGTCGCTGCTACATACTCGAGTGAAGATCTTTTTGCGCTCGAGCTCGTTCAGCTCCGTCGCCGACTGCTCGAGGTAGAAGCGCGCCTTGTCACTGGGTCCGGCCATGTCTGCGTTGGTGAAGTTCGCAAGGAAGCCGCGACCAGAAAAAAGTTGGAGAGACCTCCGCTCGCCTAATGTTGCTCCCGTTAGCCGTTGATAGCGCCTTGGCCGACGCGTGGGATGACAACTTCAGGGGACCACACGCGTTCTCACCGAGGCTCTTCATTCTCGCCGTTCGCTGTCTTTTCTTTCTACATAGGGTGAGAGCAGACATCTCTGTTCCCCTCATTTGCACCTCGCAATGGCGCTCAAGGATAAAGAGGGCCAGACCCTTGCGACTGTTGGTGCTCCCGAAGCTCTCCTCCGAGACCTCCGCATGCTCACATAGCCCAGTTCAGCGGGAAATGGATATCAATTACCCACACGGCGATGGCCTATAGTAAGACCAATTGGGATGTTTAACAAGTTTCATAAGTACTGACGATCTCAGGTGCCTTCGTCGGAGCTTTATGCGTCGGCCTGTATGTCAATCCCCCCACAATTTCTTTCACAAGCGACTAAGTGTATGAAGATGGCTGCATTACCACAAGATTGTCGAGAATGAATTCTACGTCAGTACCCCATGTTATGCAACCACATTCGCATACTAACGTCCACCAGTAGGGCTACCCCCAAGAATGGTTCCCCTCCGTGTCTGCAACCATCGGCGACCGCTATCCCGAACGCTCCGTGTTCATGCTCTTCATTGCCCTTACATCTGGTATGTCTCGAGATGGAAGATGCAAGAACTTGACTGAAGCGACAAACAGGCCCCCGCTTCGCACTGGTCGGTCTCTGGTACTGCCTGACTCGCCGCCCGAACTCTACGCTTCCCAAATTCGTCGCTGGTGTTGGCATCTTCCGAACGCTCACATGTGGTGGATGGACATATGTGACGTCGACCGACGACCATGACTGGCACGACATCTTCATGATCTCGTACCTTGTGGCAACGCTTCCGTGGACACTCGGCTGCCTTGCGCTTAGCCCGCGCAACCCGACGGCCCTGGGATACCGAAAGCTGTTTGCGGGTTCCTTCTTTGCGACTTTGGTGCCGCTCATCTACTTTTTTATCCAACACAAGGTCCACCATGTTGCCGGAGGTCTGTGTCCTTGAAACATTCTTCTTCTCAAATACTGACTCTGGAACAGCATACACCATCTACGCCTTCTTCGAATGGGCCCTCGTTCTGCTCGATGTTGCCTTCGACGCAGTTACCATCAGCGAGTTCAAGGACTTTGAGATTGTTGTAAAGGACAACCGGGGAATTTCGCGCGGGTATGTTAGGCTTCCACACTAGATAGATACCCTATCGAATGCAACCCGTCTAAGCACACCTTCTGATTCTTCTTCTCCATGTAGCACAGGCAACAAATCAGCCTCCGATTCCCTTGAGAAAGAGTAAGTTCCCATGTCGTAGTCGTCTTAATCACTTATTCTGACCCCTGCGTAGGAATGCCTTGTCCGGTGCTTTCTCCATCTTCGGTCTTATCTATGCAGTAGCTGATGTCTACAACGGAGTAAGTGCATCTGCTGACCATTGTACCTTTGCCGTAATAACACTAGTCAGTTCGTCTTCTGGTCCATGTTAACATCCCTTGGGGTATGTGTCTGGTGTAAGTTTACATTCGGCATTTTATGGCTGCATCTGACCTTGCATAGACTTCCCTCTCTGGCACATGGGCATCTCTGGCTACGAGGTTCTCGTCATGTGCACAATCTCGCCATTTCTACTAGGCATCAAGTCCTTCCGCTACTTTGTCACTCGCTATGTCATCATCTTCCACCTCCTTTCGCTCTCTGGTCTACTCGCTTTCAAAGCAGAACGTCCTGTTCCCCGGCTCTTCGCGGTTGGATTTGGACTGTCCATGTCTTGTCTTGCATGGGCCGCTACCTTCTACGCGGAACGGTCTCAGCCGCGTCGGCTTGAGGCGCGCATCTCGGCATTCTCAATTGGTCTGATTGCGTCCAGTGTCGCCAAGTTTGCATTCTGGACAAACAATCCCATCTGGCCGATCATGCACAAGCCGACTGGTGGATGGAATGAGGTGGGTCTCGGTCTGGCTGTGCTGTCCATTTTGATCTCGACCAGGTCGACCGCCAGCGCTGGTGCAGATCTCGCACCGCCTGGTCCTATCACTAAAGGCTGGTCCATTCCTGGCAGCTTCGGTGTTGCTGGAATACTCTTCTCGATGCACTCGCTTCTTTCCGATTCGAGCACCATGATATCCTGGGTCTGGGAAGGCTTCCCAGTGCGCGGTCCGCTCGCCGTCCCGCATGGTGCGGTCACTCTCCTCGCCATGGGTCTTGGTCTTACCATTGGGCTCTACGCGCCAAACTTGTCCCGCTCATGGGCCTTCTACGGAGTGGGTTCAATTGGTGCTGCCGTCCTCACTACCACCAGCCACTGGTCCGGCTACTTTGGGGGTCTCGTTATTGCTATCTACACCATGGCTGCTGCCCCAGCCCTCTTCACCCATGCAGTCCGCCACTCTCCCGCGAAGACCTTTGGTCTTGGATTCCTCGTCTACAACTTCATGGTTCTATTCCACGTCTGGGTCGTCGCCTACGCTTTCGTCCCAGGTGGTCCTCTCGTCCGCGAACGCACAGACTGGGTCATGTCCGCCATGATGATCCTCATTGGCTTCGGCGTCTTCAGTGCCTCCTCCTCGTCAACCCCCAAATCCTACAAAGGCAAAGCCACCGCCTCCGCTGCCACATCCCGCCAACGCTCATACTATCTGACCATCCTCGGCGCCGTCGAACTCCTCGCCATCGCAACCGCCTACCTCCGCTTCCCAAGCTACGACTACACGCCCTACCACCCGGAAACGAAGAGCATCACAGCGGGCATCTGGACCATCCACTTCAGCCTGGACAACGACATGTGGACCTCAGAATACCGCATGCGCGACCTGATCAAAGAACTCGAAATCGACGTCATCGGCCTGCTCGAATCCGATCTCCAGCGCATCATCATGGGCAACCGCGACACGACACAATTCCTCGCCGAGGACCTGGGCATGTGGGTTGACTACGGGCCCGGCCCGAACAAACACACCTGGGGCAGCGCGCTCCTATCCAAATTCCCCATTGTCAACTCGACACACCACCTCCTCCCGTCCCCCGTCGGTGAACTCGCGCCCGCCATCGAAGCCACGATCCTCGCGCACGGCGAGCTCATCGACATCTTCGTCTTCCACAGCGGCCAGGAAGAAGACCCCGAGGACCGCCGCTTGCAATCCGAGTACCTCGCTGCGCGCATGAAGGCGACGAGCCGCCCCGCCGTGCTGCTGAGTTATCTGGTGATTAAACCCAACGAGGGGAATTACCACACGTATGTGGGCGAGAAGAGCGGGATGCGCGATGTCGATCCGAGTGATTGGGATCGCTGGTGCGAGTACATTTTGTTCAAGGGCCTGCGGAGGAGTGGGTATGCGAGGGTTAGTCGGGATAGTATTACGGATACAGAGTTGCAGGTAAGACCCCATTCCCCATTCCTATGGAAGAGATGTATGTGCTGATGCTGACGTCGCGCAGGTCGCCAAATTCGTCGTCGGACAGCCCGAGAACGGGGACGAAGTTATTCCAGAGGAACAAGTTGAAAAGGGGCTCAGGTTCCCGGATCTCTTCAAGGGGCAGGGAGTCAGAGGGCATAGGTATCATGTTTTTGACGCGCCGAGGTATTATGCTTGATTGATTGGATGAGGAGGGTGTATGATACTACGGTGGGTAAGGGAATGGGATTTTGTATGTAAGATAGGATAGGATAGGATAGGGAGGTGGAAAAAATTTCTTGCTTGTTTGTGACGAACGAGTTTGATTGCAACGCAGTGAATTGACGAGAACTGGTCTGGTTGGGTTGTCTTGTTCTTGTTTGATTCAAAGGGGTAAGTAGCTCGCATCTAAATAAGTACAGCTCATCTGCACTGTCTGTCCGCCGCCAAAGAAGCCCAGAAAAGACGCCATGAATCATGCATGCATCCTGCGAGCTCGTCGCAATTCTCCGCGTGGGAAAATAGGAGTCTGCGCTTTTGTCCATCCGTCGTGTCCATTCAATCGCTGAACGCCTTCGCCTCCCCACAAGCGGTCTACTCGTTTCCTTGCATCATTCGAAATAGCTTATCAAGACGCTCATTTCGCAACTGCCGCGCTCAAGACTTGGGTCCTGAAGAATCCGCCCTTTGTCCGCTCAATTGACCTGCTGGTAGACGGATTGTGGGGGGTGGTTCATAATGACTGTGCCGGCCTTGTAGTCGATCTTTGCGTCGACACGGGTGTCGCGGATGAGGTTGACGATCCACTTCTCGCCCTCGTCTTGTGAGAGACCGAGGCGGGTTGAGAGGTCCCTGTGACATGGTTAGTACTTTGCTCAATATCAAATCTTGGTCAAAACTCACTTGATGTCGATCCGTTGGTGGATCTTGCAGTAGCTCTCGGAAATCAAATGTCTCGCCGCATCCACAAACTGGTCCGCGGCACCCAGCAGGAAGAAGTCGTTCTTGAGAATCTCCTCGGTCTCGCTCAGCTTCTTCTGGGCCTCCTCAAAGTCAAAGTCGATGTACAGCGCCTTTATGAAGTCGGTGACGGGGTCGCTGTACTCGTAGCCTTCCTGCCTGACTATCCGGATCAGGTCCTTGAGCTGCTTCTGGTACTGATTCGAGTTGCGGCCCTTGTTGCGGTTTGTGATGACGGCGGCAGCGAGGTAGCGCAGGATCCAGGGGCAGTTGGTCTGGATGGTGTTGATGTAGGACGGCGAGAAGAACATGTCCGTCAGGCTCTCGCGGGCGGGCTCGTGGTTGAAGAGGGGGAACAGCGACCAGTGGATCAGCCATGTGCGGTGCTGCAGCTGTGCGAGGGGGTTGTTGAAGAGGCGCGTGTCGATGGTCTCCTTGAGCTTGTTGATCTCCTCAATGGCCGAGTCCCAGTTGACGGAGAGGAACTCGCAGGCGAGCTTGCCCCACGTGGCCTCGCGCTCGTGGG
>NW_001884580.1:0-51500 GCF_000146915.1 Parastagonospora nodorum SN15 | reverse complement strand
TGGTCTGGGACAGTCAGCATTGTTACGGTATTGTTTGTACTTGTATTGTAGCGTGTGTTGTATGTTTCTTACCAGAACGCGGAAGCGGTACAGCAGCTCGGCGGCGTGTGGGTAGACTCCGCAGCTGTACTGGAAGCTGCCAAACTCGTACAGCTGGTTGACCATCTCGACGGTGACGCCGTGCGTGTCCTTGAGGTATGCCAAGTTCTGCACCTTGTCGGAGCGCAGGTTGGTGACGACATTCTCGTCGTCCAGCAGGCCCGAGATCTTGCTCGTCTCCTCCTCCAGCTTGTCGCGTCGCTGCAGCACCTGGTCGCGCTTCGTCTTGTACTCGTCGGGCATGTCGTCCAGGTTGTGCACGTCCTGGTACAGCTGGCCCACGAAGTCGGTCATGTTGGTCGGCTTGAGCAGCTCCAGCAGCAGCTTCTTCTGGTCCAGCGGCTGCTCGGCATCCTCGTCGGCGCTGAAGTTGAGCAGCGGGTAGATCAGATGGCGGTCGAGGTTGGGCATCAGCTTGGGAAGCAGGCTGTACTGCTCGGCGACGTTGCCGCTGTCAGTCGCTGATTCGGCCATGGTGGGTGGTCGCAGTGAAGGTGTGGTTGTCGTCGTGGCTGCGGGCGCGAATTTCCTGGTCGTCGGCGGGCGGTGGTGGGGTTTCGCAGTAGGAAAAATGACTGTGCGTAGCGAAGACCCCTGCAACTCACAACGACGCTAAAAGTTATGGTGTTGACGGCGAGACGAACGTGAGCAGACCTCCACCACAGCCATTGCACCGCCAATCTTGCGTATAGCAGCGTCGTCACGCCCTTCGCCGTCACAATGCCGCGAGATACAGACCCTGAGGCCCCCTGCTGAGGCCCCTGGCAGACCCCCAGGCCCGTCACGTGTTGCCAGCACTTCCGCTTCTCGACTGCATCAAGACTATGCGCGGAGAGTATGTCTTCATGATATTCTTCACATGCGAAGAATGGCTTACTAATCCCACAGTAGAGCCAGTCACGTCTGCGAAGCCCACTGCACCATCACAAGCTCCCCCGGCACCTCCCACAACCCCACAGGAAGCCTCACGCGCAGCCGACCTCGCCGCTGCAGAAGCCGTCACCGAGTCCGACAGTGCGCAGCCACCAGAGCCCAAGCCCGAACTGCCCTCCCAACATGGGAAGACACCAAACCCCACAAAGAAGGCCGATGCCGTATCCCCACCTACCACACCAACACCGCATCCCGACACCCAAGCCGCCCTGAAGAAAGCGCCCGCATCGTCGCAAATAAACACCCTCAACACCAAGGCAGACGACATACCCAGGCCGTCTGCCACATCAACATCCAAGCCCAACACCGAGTCGTCCTTGAAGAAGCCCAAAGCCTCGACACCACAAAAACCCACTCTGATGTCAATCGACTTACCACCACCAAGGTACCACGTCAGGCGCACGAAAAACAACAATCTGCCAATATACACCGACTACAAGCGCGGTGGGAACTTGCATCTGACCACAATACGCAAAATAACAGGGGATCTGTCGCAGCTCAGGGATGAGCTGAGAGTATACTTGAACAAGAAGGAAGAGGACGCCAAGATTAACACCCTAACACAGCATGTCATAGTCAAAGGTCATCATCCCGTCATGGTCAAGACCTTCTTGGAGCAGAGGGGCTTTTAGAAGATTGCAATGTATATTGTGTATATTATGTAAAAGAGCTAGACATTGTGGAATTACATTACCATCACGATGCGGTATCATGCTACACTTCAGCATTCGCACCCACTTTGCAATATTCATTCTTCCCCGTCGACCATCCTCTGTCTCTCCTCAACCTATGCATATCAGCCCATAGTCCGCATTATTGTATCGAAGCTGACAGCATGCCACAATTACTCCCACTCACCGCTCGAAGCAAACGCCCAATCTTGCACCCCACCGCCCGCGAAATTTTCGACGCACCAGCAAACACACACCTCCCACTGCGCGCGCTCTTATCTTACCACTCGAAGAACTGTTGAGCCGCCCTCTCACTTGATTGTTGAGGAGACACGGCTGTGCTTAGATTGCGGGAGGAGATAAGACTGCCACCACTATTCCTTCTACTTCTCCAACCTCCTCCTCTTCTACTACTTTTCTGCAGGTCTTGGATCCATTGATACAGCACTACTTCAAGACACGCCCCAACAATGGCGCTCACCAAGCTTGTCAAGATGCTGCTGGCATTCGTGCTCGTCGCCCTCGCCGCGGCCTCAAACTGCGACCCCTCCTGCCGAAAGATCGTCCTTGACTGCGCCAAAGCCATCGGTCCGTATAACGCCAAGGCCATCATTCCGGTCGATATGTCGCAGTGTCTCAGTCTCCTGTGTAAGACGTGGGGCGAGAAGGTAAGAAAGATACTCTAGAGGTCTGCGGTGGTTTCACTGACGCTGAACCTAGTGTGGTGACTGTGGCCTCTGCATGGACTGGCACAAGTCTGGAAATTCGACGTCAGCGGCGCATGGAGTTGGGGTTCAGCCGAGGACGCTTACTACGAGTGTGGTGACGGAGGAGAGCTCGAGTGTAGTGGAGAGTTCGACTACTGATGCTTCGACTACCGAGACTCCAGAGAGCTCGACGCTCAAGACCACCAGAACTCCGAAGAGCTCGATCACGACCTGGACATCAGCACCTACTACGGCCAAGCATTCGTCCACCAAGACGAAGAAGCACTCAACTGCTAAGACTTCGAAGCATTCGACCAGGAAGCACTCTACGAAGCACTCTACGGCAACTACCCCAACCACCACGACCTCCACTTCCAGGAGTCTGATGACCCACTCCCCCCCTCCATCCGGCCCCCCAACGCCTCCCTCCAAACGCGACGATCCGATCCACTGCGGCTTTGGCTGCAACATCAACGAATGCGCGCTCGTCTGTATGCCGCAGTCGTACATTGACAGCTACAAAAAGTACCCAGGCAACCAGTGGTTCGACAACAACGGCGCTGAGGTGACCGTCACGCTACGCAGCGGCGTGTGGAAGTGTAATGGTGGTGGATGTGTGCGCACGACGCAAACAGGCGAATGTTGGACGTGGTGCGATCAGTATGGGCTGAACTGCCAGTTGATGTGTAAGGGCAAGAAGACGATGAGAAAGAGGGGGCATTGCTGGGAGATGTGTGATCCGGGAGGGCTTCACTGCTCTATCACGTGCAATGCGGAGAAGGAGAAGAGGCAGTGCCGAGAGGTTTGTGATGAGACGGGCAAGTGCACGAGCGAGTGCGTTGATGAGCCGAAAAAGACGTGCTGGCAGGCTTGTGATTCGCAGGGGGAGAATTGCAGGGAGGAGTGCTCAGTTGTTGGCAATATCGACTGATCGGGAAAAATGTGGTTTTGGAGATTTTGGCGGTGATGAATACCTGGAGTGGAGAGAGAAAAGGAAAGATTGGTGAGGGGGTGAAGAAGTGGATAGGAGTATGACGAAAAATGATGATGAACATTCCATAAACCCTGCTCTTTCTTCGTGTGTGCTATTCATGTCCATCTTATACTGACTCTTACTCGCCAGATCAAACTTTCCTTCTCGCATCTCCCGCATTACTCTCCAATCCTAGTCCACCCCGCAACATCCCCAATATCCACTACTCCCCCTTCCCAAATGTCCCTTCCCTCACACCCCTCCTTCCACCCCATCGCCTTGCACCCCTCCCTCCCCTCCACCAAATCCGCCACGACGCCCCCAACAACCGGACACACCTCCCCCCTTCCCCCCACCGCAACCACCAAATTCCCCAACCGCGGATGTTTATCAATTACCACGCCACCGTCCCGCGTATCCGCCCGCCACACCAATCGCGCGTGGGAAAACGGGCGAGCTGCGAGATGCGGCAGCGTCTCCCTCAGCACCCCCCGCACACGCGCCTCCGCCTCAACCGGAATCTGCGCCCTCGCAAACGGCACAGAAGCATACGTATACGTCGACGTATTCGCCACGGGATTGATGTACCCCTGATGCTGATCCGAGATCTGCACCTCCCCGCGGTTCCCATCGACAACAATCCTGCCAGTGTCGAGCACATCAAGGGGGATTTGCTTCGCTTCACCATCCTCGAGCGATATGTACGCGACCCCGCGCGCCCGCGGCACAATCTGCGCCTCGAAATCGAGGAGCAGGGTGGAATACGCGCCCGCGGCTAAAATGACTGTTTTACCTAGATATATGGTGTTGCAGGAGGTGCTTAGGCCGGAGAGAGACGGGGTGCTGGTGGAGTAGATTAGGCGCGTAACTTCATACTCTTTTCCGCAGAGGAAGCGCACGCCGAGTTTGGCGGCTTCGTCGCGCAGAGCTGTTGTCACTCCGCGCGTGTCGATCCAGCTGTAGCCGCGGGGGTTGGGGACGCCGAGACAGGAGGGGAATGCGCTGGTGGGCGGCGTGAAGGAGGGCGATTGAGAGGCGAGGCGGGATTTGTGGCCGGTGGAGAGGGGGGTGGCGTGGTAGAAGGGGGAGAAGAGGGGGTCGGTACGCCATTTTTGGAGGGAGAGGGTGTGTAGGTTGGTCTGAGAGGGGGCTGGAGGGTGATTAGTTTGGTTGGGTGGTAGTCGAGGAAGAGTTTGGGGAGCATGAAACAGAAAGCTGGCTCGCCGCTCGAGTTGGGGGATGTTGTGTAAATGAATTGTGACTTGGCTTGAATCTGATGCTGGTGCTCAAATGCCGGGAGGATCGGAGAAGAGGTGGGGAACTCAATATCGGATACTAGAAGAACACGCGAGAGCGTGCCGTGTCCAATGGTTTGCATGAAATGACTGCTGGTGTATGTGGATCGAAGAAGATACTGGGCTATAGATGACGAACCATGGGATGCCTAACATTTGTGACGTATACATTTGAAATCGATCGATGGGTTCGAGAGATATAGAGATAAGAATGCAAGAATAGGGAGATAGAACAACGTCGGCTCAAGTTTATAAGTGGTAGTGAGGAAATACTGCGAGAAGATGTACTGTACCTTCTTCTGCAAACACGTTCCGATGGTTCCCTACGGAAGTAGATGAGGGAAAGTCACTACCATCGAGAACAGTGATGCCCGTATGCCCTCTGCGGGCGAGCTCGAGAGCAATGGAACATCCCCAAGTCCCAGCCCCGATGATGAGGATGTTGTCCTGCGCCATATTCCCAGGTGCGTATTCCGGGCAGAGGTATAACCGGAGCTGCTATGCGGTTTGACGAAGTGTTCAAGCGATTCCTTGTGCAACAACGAGGCCACGTTGCGATTTATACCCAGATTTCTCACGTCTCTAGATCTGCCATGTATAGCCTTCCACCAGTAAGATTGGGCGTGGTGCCGTCTGCAGGCTTTGGCGAGCGCCCCGTCGGCTACCGATTACCGCCTTACATGGCTGATATCGGCGAAGAGGGTGGTCGAAGGATGTCAGACGGGACATTGTTACCAAACACGTCACGTTGGCTGCCGGCACCTCAGGTACACGGGTTTGTTCAGCTGCGACGCGCGTGGGCACGTGCAAGAACCCCACGTCCATCCCCAAACGTACTAGCCCGGGTTTGCGCGTGGGCGTCATCGCGAACTTTTGAGACTGAGGCCTTGTTCACGCGCCACACGATGTTCCGCACATGCACTGCCGCGCTGCGTCTGCCCTCTCGATTGGAGAGCAGATTCCTGTCATGGCAACAGGTGCGACATCATCAAACGAGAATGGGGACCTATTGGACGCCCAAGAAACTTGCCATCAGTGAGCGCTATCCTCTCACAGCGGATTTACATAGATGCATGCACCCAGCTTTGGTAGAGAAGCGGGGAAAAGTGTATGATAATGTTAGAACAAAAATTGGCAAGCTCAAAACCTCCGCGGGCGTTGTTCTTCGGACGCAGATTGTAAGTCCCGACCTGTGTGGTATGTCGTGCCTTTGGAGAAGACAGCCAAGTCCATGCAGACGCTGATACACGGTCAGATGATGTATTGAAGTACATGGCACACACATTAGAACCGTACAAGGGCTGCGATATACTCGACATCAATCCTGGCGTCGGTCTCTGGTCTCAAAAGCTTCACGAGTTCCTCAAGCCTCGAAACCACATTCTGCTCGAACCGAGCCCCGATCTCTTCCGGCCCTTCCTCGACCCTCTCCTGAATGCACCCGACTCCAAATACAAACTCGTGAACAAGGATCCATTGAAAGTCGAGTCGTACAGAGAACTCGTTGACGAGGGCGCATTTCCGCAACAGACTCGGATAGACCCGCAGGATCCCAAAGGCCAAGATCTCAACCAGACTCTGCTTGTGACGGGCTCTTTAGCATGGGATCCTTTTCTTCCGGGCTTGAGTTTCGACTCCATGGCTAAACAGCTTTACCACCACTTTACTCCTGCCGCTTGGTCAAACGACTTATTCCATGCCTTTGGACCCGTACGCACTCTGTTCTGGGTCCAGACCGAAGACTTCAACCATGTAGTGGCAAAATCTCCCACGTACATGCTAAAGTCGAACCGCTTGCTTGAGATGACACAGAATTTGAATCTGGTGGTTACCTCAGAACGAGAGAGCCGTCCGGCAGGAAAAGGTGCAATTGGTCGTGAGCCGCAGTACGAAATCGAAAGCACTATTCGCGCAATCCGATCCGCAAAGAAAGCTGGCTTCGACATTCCAGAGCATCGCCGTGATGTGACCCACAAATACGCTGAGCTGATCGAAGAGGCTTCGGGTGGGTCTGGCATCATCAACAGCGAGACCATGATGGAGCTTATGTACGCCCAGTATCGCGCGGGCAATAGGCCTACTCAGTTCCTTCCTCAGGGTATACTTGACTGTTTCGAAGTGGAAAAACAATTGCAGGAGGAACATCCAGATCTAAAGCTTTCACCTATATTTCCTCTAAGCAAAAAAACCGCGGCCACCGTGACAAACAAAGCTCACCCAGCTAGTGATAAAGTACGGGAGTACACGAAAACACGCGCGCTAGTCGCGCACCGGCTGAGGCAGCGGATAAAGTTCGAAGAGATAGTGATTATTGGCGAGGAAATCTACAAGCTTGAATGCAAGGCGCTGAAGATGAAAGAAGGCCCTGGGAAAGCCAAAACCCTCAAGCAAATTGAACAACTGGAAGAGCAGTGGGATCAGCGTCTCGCGCAACTATCCCGGAACTTAGAGCACGCACCTGTCGCCGAGCTGGACGATCGCATCAACCTGCGCTACCCACCACATCCACGGATCCAATGGGATCAGCGGCTGTTTGATCCTCTGATGTCACGCGAAGACGAAGTGTGGCCTCGCAATCGCGTCTCCCTCATCTCCGCCACGCCCATTCCCCGACCCGCAAGCGACGACCCAGAATGGCACGAACAGGTGATCGACTTTGTCTTTGGCTTGTACGCCAATTCGAACAGGTCAGTCATCGAAGCACTGGACAGCATGCAGCATGGCCTCTCCGACATCATCAAGGATTGTCCGAGTCTCACGGATCCGGACAAGGGGGGGAGGTTGCAGCTCAAGCACTTGAGGGTCAAATTGTTGACCATGGAGATGATCTACGAAATGGCAAAGGCGTATAAAGAGTGGCCATTCAAGGCGCCGGGGTCGGATCGCAGCTTGTACTTTAGGCATAAGAATTAGAGATCGGGTCAAGATGCGGACATGCCGACATGGCGTGGCGGAGCGTGCGTTATGTCGTACTTCCTGCCAGTACACGTTAAATTACGACAGTCTATTTGATGCGCTTGAAGCTGTAGTGCAATTTCGTACGATTTCTCACATCAAACTACTAATTTGATGCAACTCGATAAGGCTGTTCAGCGGGCGATTTTGCCAACATGAAACTCTAGCCTGCAACCCTATCGCCCGCCTAAGTGCACGATGCGTACCTTGTAATTACCTTCAAACATCACGCACTGCATGCAAAACCTTCGCAGGAGTAAAATTGAGCTCAAAAGAGCTCAGTCTTGTTGTATGTGTGTATATATACAGGAGAATGTAAGAGCAACCCCGCGCTCAATGTGTAAGTCATCTAAATGCGAATATCCAAAACCCACTCTTCACTCGTCATAAACCCTCTAAATGCACTGCGAGTAGTACTCGTTCTGCTTGGTGCAAGTAGCTCCGCTCGCGCAAGCAGTAGCACCAGTGTATCCGTTACCGCCGCACTGAGCAAACTTCTGCGCAGTAACCGCACCAGCACCGGGAGCAGCAGGTGTCTCGACAGGCTTAGCGACAGTCGCCAGGGTAGAAGACTGTGTAGCAGGCTCAGCAACAGGCGCAGGCGCAGGTGCAGGTGTAGTCGCGGGAGCAGCAGGCTCAGCAGCAGGCTCAGCAGCAGGCTCAGCAGCGGCGCTGGCAGCTCCAGACCACACGGCCGGTCCGACGCCAGGGTAGGTGGCAGCGCCGCCGTAGAGGTTGAACATAACGCCAGCCTCGTCCTGCTTGTAGGCGCCGGGGAAAGAGACGCCAGCGGGAAGAGCGGTGGAGCCGGATCCTCCGACCGTGACGTGCACGCACTCCATGTAGAATTGGGCGCCCTTGGCTCTGGTGCCCTCGTGAAGGGCGAGGATCTCAGGGCGGAAGATGTACTCGCCGGGAGCGAGGCCAGCGGGAATCTAAATTGTGTTAATTTGTGTTCTTAACACGGAAGTTGGGGGTAGGTATGGCTTGCCTTCATCTTATGCTGTCCCTTGACGCCAGTGTACGATCCAGCAAGAAGCCTGTCAACAGCGTACTTTCCACCGGTAATCGCCTTGTCCTCCCAGACCTTCGTCCAGCTCCTCGAGGTGCCAGCCTTGCTGGCATACACCATGATCGGGCCCTTGTGCGACGACGCAATGATGTCGTCGCTCGCACTGTTGGTGTCGTGGTGCCACTGGAAGGCCAGCTCATCGCCGGGGTTGGCGCTGATGGACTTGGAAGCCTTGGTGCCGGCGACATTGCACTCGATGTCCTTGGTGGACACGTCAAGCACGGGGTTGTTGTTGGGGGGCGAGTCGATGTAGCCGCCGGCTTTGTTGCCGACGCCTTGGTCTTTGCCGTTGACGAGTACGTTCCAGACTGTGGTGTGGGCGGAAGCTGCGCCGGCGAGGGCGAGGGCGAAGATGGTGGACTTCATTTTGAGTGAGTAGTGTGAAGAAGAGACTTGGTTAAAAGGTTTTGCAAGTAAGAGGGGAAGTTGAAGTGAATCGAAGTGACTGCGAAGGAATGTAGTCAGAAAAGGAGTGAGCGTCCAAGCGTACCCTCCCCATTGCCGGGCAGATGATGATGTTTTTATATCCCCAATACCCTTCACGTCTAGAATGCTTCTATCGCATCTTGCCTGGTGATTAGTCCTGCATCAGGACCAACATTATAGCGGCGCAAGTGGGTCGCCGTCTGCAAGTACCATCCTATGTCTGATGCATCTTGGTATAACAGATTGGGGAGGAGGCGCTCTTGGGCCAGTGAAACAAGGCTACCGTTTGGTGCAAGCGGAGCATCTTCTAGGTTGGAAGTCAAGAATTGCGGAGCGGTGCTTGAATGGTCGGTGCTTGCACATGCCGTTCTTGGTCGGGATCGAGTCAAGGTGTTTATGAATCTGAAACCGGCGTAGAACGAGACCATTCGCAGTTTCCATCACACAGCCGCCTCTCCATGATCGTCAACGGCGAGAACATTCGCCAAGATTTTGAATGCACTTCTGTAGCCGTCACGACATCATGTAAATCATCTCTGCCTCGCCCGTTGCACGAATGATGCACGTCACGCCCTACGGCTCTCTCTACGTCAAACGTCGAATCTACCGCTGGCTAGAATGGCGAGTAACGGGCAGCTCCACACCTCGCTGAGAGAGCCTCATCTCTATCCCGTGCATGTGGAGTCTCGGAAGCCGGTGCGACCGCAGTCTAGCTTGCGCGTGGTGGAAGTATTCCCGTACACGCCGCTGCCTCGCGTAGTTGATGGTGGCACGTGGAAATTGGTCCGTTTTGCACAACGTCAATTTCATCAACTCGCAGCAGTCATTGATGAGTGGTGGCGACACTGGCTGTAAGAGGGAGTCAAAGGCTTTGCTTTTGATGCAGCGTGTTGGCGGAATTCATCCGTTGGCGTTGTTGGATGTTCCGAGGTTGCAGGTCCAACATTTGACTGACCACTAGCGGCACCATAACATCATGGATGCACAACCACACGGTCCACGCCTTGCTAAAATATACCCGTGGTACTAACGGTAGATAAATTTTGCGAGCAGGGTTCAGGCTGCGGGTCCAATCTACTGCGTGCATGTTACGCACCAAATCTTCTAGAACATCACCAATATCGTGGTTTTCGTTCAGTCACCCTTATGCCTTCGCATGCAGATCCTATTCCCAGCACGCAACATTGGTATCACGACTTCACACTTTCGTGCTTCACGCATTGAATTTCGGTTGAGTACGACACTCTGTATCAGGGAATCCAAGACTGTGCTAACATCCAGCTACAAAGCCAAGGCCTCACGGCGCCGTAGAAATATTCACGTGGTCAATTCGCCTCGAACACAGGTCCACAAATGTACTATCAATCGTTCTGCTCATGAGGTGGCGAGCTTTTGACAGCCATGTCCCGCGAGCCTGGTTGTTTCTGGCGGCTCGCGCACTGACACCCGCGGGCCTTCCTGAAACCGGGACAACACCTGCGCGTGCGCCACGTAAAATAGATTGCTCAGTGTTTCGGCTTCCGCGATACCTACTATCCGCTAATAGGTATGCCTTGGCGGACGGCACCCCGGAAAGAAGGGAAAAATACATACCGCAGGAAGGAGCAGTTAACAGGCGAATTCTGAATGTCGGCACACTGATTTCTGGGGGAGCCCAAAACTTTTGAACGTTCAGGTTATCAACTGAAGCTCTCATTGACTAATTTCCTGGCCCCGTGAAATTACCGATGAACACTACAAGAATGGCACAGTACGCTGCACTAGCCGCGAATAACTCATGCCTCGCCGCCTTCGTCAGCAGGCTCATCGCCGCACTGAACAGCAATGTGAACACAATCAAAACACCCACAGCATTGAACGTATCGCGGTTGTAGTCATCGACCGCCGACGCCGGGATCGTCGCATTGCCACTCTTCAAGTCCGCAAGGTTCGAAATCGCGGATGTGTTGGTTAGATGATACAAGGTCACTACCGGGATGACGAGCAGGATGAAGATGACAAAGGTGATGAGTATGTTGACGAGCTTGTCGATGCGCGAGCTGCTGTAGAAGGAGATGAGCTCGCTATCGGTCTTCGCTTCGAGCTCAGGTGTGCGGAAGTATTTCTTGATCATTGTCAGCTCACACTCACAATTCGCCAGAGCTATCAACATACTTGTAGTGGCGGGTTCTTCGTCCTGAAGACTTTTTGCAGCCCGCGATCTACTTGGCCTATCATCGTTTCTACGCCGCCGTCGAAGCTCGCCCACTCGCGTCCATTATGCAGCGATATAGTGTCTTCTTTACTGCGGATGGAGTCCATTTCAGCATCCATCAGCGGCTTAGTATTGTGATAGTAGCGCCGAACACTGCGATAATTGCGGTCTGAAGGCTTCTGGAAAGATTCTAGTTGGCGGGCTTTGATGAGGACTTTGTCTGCACCTGACGTTAGTCTCATACGCCCTTTCGCAAAATTCGGTTCAGTCGCAATTACCATATTCCATCAGTTTCTCCCTAATCTCGCGCAAAATCACCCGGCGGTTGCGCATGCTGCCCTCGCGAATGGCTTCGCCAACATCGACCTCTCGTGACCTCAAGCGTTGAGGTTTGTCCTCGAAGTCATCTGCATCAATATCGTCAAGTTCTCTTTCCAGCGAAGTGATCTCGTCTTGCAAATCAAGAAGCACACGGGAATGGAGATAGCTAAACGATCGATATAGCGAAAAATTCGCCTCGCTTGATTGGAAAGCTGCAAGTCGCGGGAACCCTTTGGGCGTATCCTCAACTAATCATGTGAGCAAGCGAACAGTCGTGGTAGATCATAGCAACTAACGCTTGCGTGTCTTAGTTTCGACAACGTCCAAGGGATCTGGCGTAGATTTGAAGGAACCAGTTATGCGTCGCAGAAAGGTTGGTTTCTTTTCATCTTCTACTCGAATACGATATTAGTCACGATACATCCTGATCCATGCTGCTGTAGCACCAAACTCGAAGCTCGGAGATCACAGATCACCAACATCTACCGCAGGAACCAACTGTGACGGAAATGATGTAATGCGCATCCTATCATCTGAAGCTATACACGGTGCCACTAGATTTTCAGGTCGACGGAAAGGCTCTGTGTATAGCCTTAGATTGTTGGGCGGGCTACTAACCTGGTCATTTTCCGTCGTCGTTGAGAACCTGCAGTAAGATCAAGCGCTAGTGTCGTATCTCGCGTGATTGATGTTTAGGGTGTTGAGTCCAAGCGAGGCCATTTGGGGGCCAAATCAGAGATGACCTACGAGGCTGTGCACTCTGTGCTGACGAGCGGGTTGACTGCGATGAGGGGCGGGCTGCGCAGTCATCTTCTTCAGCAATCTCAATAATCGCATCTCCTAGAAATGTGGTGTCCGTGTCGGTAGGTGAGGTTGGAGAGTGCGCAGGTTTCTCGTCCACGCAATTCAGTGTGTCTCCGGTCCATGTGCGAGCGGGCATTGTACCAGTAAGATTGACAGAAAAGTGAGTGTAAGAGGAACAAGTGAGAATGTCCCGCAAGTGGAAGACAGAGCGGTCATGTAGAACTGAATTGTGGCTCACAGAATTGTGGCGGGTAAATATGTTTATGTACGTAGCGAAGAGCCATTGCACCCATGTGTTCGCGATCGCCCTACCCTGAGACACAGCCTTAATGCCTGTGCGCCATTGGCTGCACCGTATTACTCTGCTGCCTGGGCAAGAGAATTCCGGTGAACACAGCCTCAAAAAGATGTACACTGCAGCTGAGTTCAGCTCCCCTGTTTTAAGTCCTTCTCGCGATACCAGGCGCCTTTGTTATGAAGCGACTGTGTGAGTGGCTCGAGCAATTGGTATTCAGTGTAACCTTTGGAGCCACTGAAACGAGACTTGCTAATCTGGTAGCTGCCTTTCATCCTGGTAGATCCAATCTTTTCTGACATGTGGACCTGTGCGCCGTCGCGGAAGCGGGGTTCTGGCTGTTCTAATCAGCATGCCGCGTGAACTGTACGAAATTGCAAAGAGGGCTCACCTTCGCAGCATTGATATCTAGCCTTACACCGGACTTGATGCCGGGAACCGTCTCGTCTGCTGAATTCTCCAAATACTCAGTCTGCAAACTATCGTCAGCTTTGCAAGGCACATGTGTCACTCGGCATGGCGTCTTACCTCGACAGTCACAGTTGACTGGTTCTCGAGCGCGTTAGTCGACATTTTTGCTGAGGACAGGGCGTGAAACGTTTATATAGGCACAATGGTGACTGGGCAGCCTGATGATGAACGCTCTCAAGTGCGAACAGGCTATCTATGATATACAAGCGTTGTGACAGGCCTCCGATTGAAAGTAGGTACAATGGCCCCAGGCATCACATGCGTTGAGGGAGGGGGCTGATATCGCAGCACAGCCGCTTACTGCAGGTTGACTACGACAGAAAGCAGACAAGGTTGTCTGCTCGCCCCAAGCTGCACACCGTAATACTAGCCTTCGATTACGACGGCAATGCTCTTTGTGTAGCCTCGGACACCCTGGTCGCTTTCCGTCGTAGGTGGTAACGGCGCTGAATTGTCACGATGGGGTCCGCAAAAATCGCATCGGTGCTGACACCCAGAAACAGCAACTGAAGACATGATTACTGTATCCTTGGGGCGCCTAACATGATCGATATCGAAAGAGTGTGATGGGGTGGTTGATGCTCATGGCTTAGCCCCCAAAAAAGAATGATGTTCGCCCCTGACCACGCGAACGATTGGCGGGGTGATCTAGCCTTGAGTCCGAACCATCCTTCCCGCGTTTGCATGTCCCACACAAGATGGGGGCCGAAGGAAGGCTGAAAGATGGGAACTACTCTCGTCAGCATGGCCTTTGCTGTGAACATCTCCAGCCTTATTGTCCTGCAACTTCCTCCGTGATCAATGGCTCTTACCAACATCACAGCCGCACGCATCGTCGAGGCCATGGAGAGCAGCCTCGTACCACGCAACGCCAACCTGCTGAAGAACAAAGTCGTTCATGCCGACATTCGCGTCCAAGGTATCGAAGATGACACCAACGGACCGGAAGAGGACGTGATGAGCGTGCAGCTTGTCGAGCAGCCAAACCCGAGCTCCCAAGACATCGAAGACCAGGAGCGAGCCGAAGAGATGCGCATGTGGTGGAACAATGAGATGAGGAAGCACATGAATCAGCCCGATGGCTATGCAAAGGTTGCTGTGCTGTTGATAAAATGGGCAGATGAGTTAGACGACATCAAGACGAAGGACGAGGTTTGTCTCTCCAGAATTTCATGAAGATACCCTGGCTAATCAATCTGCGTAGGCTGTCGAGCTCGAAGAACTTTTCCGCGATCGTTTCCACTACGAGGCCCAGACCATCGAGCTCAACGTTCGCAAGAGGCCACAGCTGCAGCTTGACAAGCACATCAGCAACTTCCTCCTCGACCACGACGGCCCTCATAATCTGCTCATCGTTTACTACACTGGTCACGGGATCTTCCACGACGACAAGGAATACCTAGAGCTGACAGCTTGCATGAATCCTTCATTGGGCCGAGGCTTCAGCAGAGACGCGAGAGCGAACTGGAACAAAGTGGAGGAAAAGCTTCGAGATGAAGAGGTTGAGGGCGACGTCCTCACCATCCTCGATACATGCTACGCGAGCAATCTGGTGAAGAAGTCTGGGAAGCAAGAGACGAAGAAGTTTGAGCTGGTGGCTGCATCTGCGATTAACCAACCCACAGCATCACCTGGCATACACAGCTTCACGCGTGCCCTTATTGATAGCTTAAAGGAGCTATTGGATGAGAAGAGGGATCCTATCTCGACATTCCGGCTTGTCCAGAGCATCAACCTCAACAAAAACCGCAGCGACGAACAAGCCCACGTCTGGGCCCGCACTCAGCACACCGATCAGCACATCTTCCTTGCGCCCCTAAAGCAACACAAGGATATTACGCAACTCCCGACTTTCCGCTCTGCTCCCGGCAGCTACCTGACTCTACGCTTTGGTCTTCGAGATGCAGCTTTGAATAGGGAACAAATCGAATCTATGACCAAGGCCCTGTCCAACTCCTTGTTCAACAAACCGATGGTGGGACTAAGGAAGGTTGAATGGGTCGAAATGAAGCCTGCCCCACCAATGCCTCATTTCGATCGTGTCGCATTGGTCATGTATGCGGCTACGCAATGGAAGAAGGTCATACGGCAGAGGAAGCAAGACCGTGCGTCGCAGTTAGCATCTCAGAGAACGGTCGATGAAGTCACCTTTCCTGAAGCCGTGAACCCGAGTCCGACATTACTGAAGCGTGCAAATGATGATCTGGATGGTATGCCAGATGCGAAGAGGCGGTATCTCGATGTGTCGCAACCGCCATCGCCCCCGGTGTCCAACTCTTCGCGCATGGGAGAATAAGTCAACGCTTGATATATTGTTCCTTCGCTGTTGTATTAGCTCTACCTTTTGTACTGTTATAGATACCCGTGGCTTCGAGCTGCATTGTCCATATGGATTTAAATTGTTTTCGACAACTTTATCACTCATGATGTACAACCCTATTTCATGGGCATCTTCTAATCATCCTTATTTTCGCGTCGCACCTTACAAAGCAGCCCGGCGCGGCGTTAGAAGTAGCTGGTCGCACTAAAACCATGCATTAGCACTTCCACTTGCGGAGCGCTCCTTACCTCTGACGCTTTACACGCGCTGGCGCGAGAGACTACCATAACTTCGCGTTGATATAAGTCTGACTACTCTCGCGTGGCACCTTCATAGATTCGTGCAGTACTAATCTAATAATGGTGGCTAAACGCATCATGCAAGACTTCTCTTGGATGAAGCCGCCTTTCATCGTTAGCGCACCAATGCGCATCATGTCTGGCCCTGAGCTTGCCATCGCCGTCTCTCGCGTTGGCGGATTGGGTTTCATCGGACCAGGCGCGAACCCGGATGATACCATCACAGATTTAGTCACAACTAAGAAACTTCTGACCGCGACACCTTTTCAATCACTCACGAAGTCACTACCCATCGGCGTCGGCTTCCAACTATGGAACGGCGACATAAAATCTGCGACTCGAGCTGTGCAAGAGCATCAGCCATGTGCAGCATGGCTGTTTGCGCCTCGCGATGGACAGCATGAATTGGACAAATGGACTGCTGCCTTGCGGAAAGCCTTTCCAGATATTCGTATCTGGATCCAAATCGGAACACTACAAGAGGCTATCGAAGCTGCGAGCAGTACATCACCACCGGATGTCCTCGTCGTCCAAGGCGCTGAAGCAGGTGGGCACGGCAGAGCTCATGACGGCATGGGTTTGATGACTCTCCTTCCCGAAATCAAAGATACACTTCGAGACTCCAACGTGTCACTGTTTGCAGCTGGAGGTATTTCAGACGGACGAGGTATCGCTGCCGCACTTGCACTTGGAGCAGACGGCGTAGCGTTGGGCACCCGCTTCCTCGCCTCGACCGAAGCACGCATAAAGAAGGGCTATCAAGCTGAGATTGTGAGAGCTACCGATGGAGCTAAGTCTACAAAGCGCACGACTTTGTATAATCAGCTCCGAGGTACGAACTGGCCGGATCAATATGCTCCGAGAGGGATTGTGAACAGGACGTGGCATGATCATCAAGCTGGTGTGCCATACGAAGAACTCAAGAAGCTGCATGATGTTGTGGAGAAGGCTGGAGATGAGGGATGGGGCGTTGAAGGCAGATTGGCGACGTATGCTGGTGCAGGGGTCGGGCTCATAAATGATGTCGAAGACGCAGGTGTGTTGGTGGAGAGGCTTAGAAATGAGGCGGGACATGTTGCCAAGGACCTCTTAACATACCAGTAAGATTTGGACAGTTTCCAGGCTATTCAAAAGTGTTTGGGCCGAACTATAGTTTTTTCACGCACTTCTGCATCATTCTTAATCTCTCCCGAACGTCATCGGCCGTGTATAGGGTCTTAGTTCTTTGGACTTGAGTGTCAATGTCCCACTCATCTTCATAGTCCAGCCATCCAACGTCCTCCAGCCTGGGCACTCCCACCTCCAAGCCTTCAACATCCTGGATGTTGTCCAGGAATCTTCCGTTCGCGTCCAATGGTGATTGATAGTCGCCCAGGGTGTAACCATTTTTGTCAATTTTCCTACCATGGAAGATAGCGTGCCGGATTGTCACTGTCTCAATCCTTCTGATGAACTTGGAAAAATATGCTATAGTTGATAGGATTGTCAAAACCGCAATGACTCCTGATTTGTAATCGCCCGGGGACCTTGCCCTGGAAAGAACCAAACCTTGCAGTTTGCTCAGCATCTCTTCAATCCGTTTATGCTATATCCACAATTGCCACCGCGGCATCCTCGCAACGTTGACCATTTCCAGGGTCAGTAACTTCGGACGGCTCAATCGGAACTCTTTGTCCAAGACATGTATCGGATCAACGGCTACCATCGTAATATTGTTGACCGCTAAGCTTCCGGGCAATGGAATTGACAACGGATAATCGAAGAGGTCCATGTCGCAATGAGTGTAAGTTGTGCACCATTTCAAGCGATCGTTCGCCCCAGTTATTCCAGCGCGTCTCAGACGGACAGCAATGGATTGCGAACCGCGAAATAATTTTCCCAGCATATCATTCATCTTGGAATTGCTCGAGACTTTATCACATGCTCGCATGTCTGCGGGTTGGTCTGCCGCAAGTAAGTGAGTTCTGGTGTTACAACGAATCTTAAACCTGTCGCGTGAGGTATCTATTGATGTACTTGCTCCGAGTTTTGATGTTCTTCTTAGATGCAATGGAGCCATAGCTGTCGCTATGGTCGCAGAGAGAAATACGTTAGCTATTTAGGCGAAGGTGCTCAACGTGCTGAGCGACTTCTTCAATCGAAAGACGGTTGGAAAGCCTGTCTAGACTCGAAGCATTGAGCTCCTATGGAATTGTCTGGATATGAGCAATGGATGGTCGAGACGCTGCAGCAGCCAACCGTCGGCATGTCGATCGGATGTTTTCAACGTCCGCTTGCAGCGGGTTGTAATCTGGGTATGAACTGCTCTCCTCTCCTCATCGGTGCAGACAAAGCAGGCGATAATCTTTTCGAGCAACTCGATAGATAACAAATCTATCGTATGAGCCAGTAATGTTGTTGGTGCGGGTGGAAGACATGTCCACCCCGGTACAGTTTGGCGAAACGTCGTTGCCTAACGGCTAACGTAGTAAGTTATCAGTCCGTGCCCGGTGTTAATAGGCCACGCCCCTGCTACCATCGTCATCTCCCCCAGCCACACGAGCACATGGGTTGAAAGGGTTGCCCTTTAATGTAATGACGTCTTATAGAGTGCCATGATACGTTTCATTGGAGCCTGATGGCTTTTCATATGTTCAGCGTGACCCAAATGGAATTGGTGTGTCGCCTGTTCCCCTCTGCTCATGGGAATTATTCACCATGGACGAAAACTGTCCACCAAAAGTGCAAGAGCCATTAAAACCAAACACCGTACAAGCTCAGATGCCACATATGGATTTGAATTTGACTCAGCATGGACATCTTGAGGCGCGCTCGGTACGCACATAATACTGGCATTGGCTGCTCGGGTGCTTCTTCACTCGCATACTGACTTGACGTCAGATTCGAACAGATGAGACACATGCGGCTGCAAAAGATCGCGAAGAGACTACAAGGACCAAAGAACCTGCCTTAGAGGTGGCGAAAGAGTCGCTGGACATCACTTCTGGTGCGACTACTGGCAACGTCAGTCTCCAAAACACCATAGGGGACACAAACACTGGCAGCGCAAACTCCGGCATCGATTTTAGAGGGTCTGGATCTGCAAGAATTGATGGAAAGACTGGCGATATCACCGCGAAGTAAGTCAGAGAGGCGGAATCGGGCATGTTACGTCATAACGATTGAGTAGATCGGACGGTACGGTCCGTACTTAATGACAGCTAGTTTGTGCTAGAGTGAAGTCCTGCATTTTGCAGAGAACATAGAGAAAAGCCCCTTGATGATATGTTTTTCCACACTATGCTAAATGTAGTGTTTCCTTGTGAGCATTCGATCGGACTGGGTCGGAATGATGCATTGTGCGGTTGATGCTTATCCACCATAGCGCTATTGCACATAGATTGGAGGATTCGAGCCTAGTCCACTTCCGCACCCGGTGCGGGGCACTTCTCTCCGTTTCATGGAAGTGATCTATGTTTGTGTCTCCCATTAGAATGGCACAGCAGTCATATGCTCTCTTATGTGTGCTTTATAGGTACGGCGCAGCCCGTGATGTGCTTTAGTAAGTGCGCAACGTCGTACCCGGGTTGCGCATTGGCTCTCAACAACCAGCAAAGCTCGGCAACAAACCTGGAACCCAGCGTACGCAGCCAGATGTCAGCTCGCGGAACCTTCGCCACTGTCTTGGGATCCTGAAGTCTTCTGGCTCCTACACAGATTGTACACCTAATAACTCACATAAATTGCTTGCAACTGCTTGAAACACAGGCCCCACACTTTTCGCGGCTTGTCGCAAACACCACCCGCACATGCATCTTCTGCGGAGTGGACCGGCTGGCAACTTTAGCCTGACTTTCTTCCACGCCAGCGATCGACTTCCATCCTACGCTATATTATCGCATACTTGGGGCAGACATGAGGACGAAGTCTCCTTCAAGGATATTGTCGATGGCGAAGGCAAAGACAAGGCAGGATACCGAAAAGTTCGCTTTTGCCACGATGAAGCAGCCAGCGACGGGCTACAATACTTCTGGATAGACACGTGCTGTATCGACAGATCTAGTAGCGCGGAGCTTACTGAGGCCATCAATTCCATGTTTCGCTACTACCAAAATGCAGCGCGATGCTACGCATATTTATCCGATGTTTCGACCGAAGAGTGTTGGAGGGAAAGATTGCAGAAAAGCCGATGGTTTACACGCGGGTGGACGTTGCAGGAGCTCTTAGCACCAAAGAGCATTATGTTCTTCTCAGTGGAGGGTAGCAACTTGGGAACTCGCACGTCGTTACGGCGTGACATTTCTCAAGTAACACGTATCCCAGAACATGTTCTAGAAGGAAGCCCGTTAGCCAACGTGAGCATCGAAGAGCGGCTATCCTGGGCAGATGATCGAAGCACAAGACAAGAAGAAGATCGGGCATACTCTCTTCTTGGCATATTCGATGTCTACATGCCGCTCGTGTACGGAGAAGGACATGCGAACGCCTTCAGGCGCCTCAAGCGAGAGATCCAAATGGCTTCGATGGGTATGTAGCTGCCAAATGCAGTGAACACTTCACACTCTGGTCCCATGCTCACTACTCGCCTTATGCGACTGGCAGACGAAGACAAAACATCCATTACCCCGAGTAATGACCTCTACCGAACGCGTCCACCAGACTCACTTTTCGAGATTGCCGGAAGAACGGGCAACATCCAAGTCCAAGGTCGCGCAACGGATGTGAATACTGGTATATGCTATCGAATTAGTGTATGTTAAGCGCCTCTTGTGCCGGAACAACTCTTTCACCGATTATACAGCTAACAACCATATAGACACGAGATGCGAGATTTCCAGCAATAATTTCAGGCTGTACAGGCTCTATCGTTATCATGGACAACGCACGCAACCTCAATACTGGGATCTCTGTACACCAGTTTGAGCATTCGGACTAGGTAGACCCATCAATTGTCCACCGTCACAAGTTCATCCTCCATCGAACACAAACAATGGTTATTTAACCTTGTCCACAATCCGTACAATGTACAGAAGTAGAAGCAGCCCTAACTCTGTATGATCTGGTAACTCATTAGCGGTGTCGCGATCATTAGATGTGTCAGCCGTCTTCGTTAACAACGCAAGATCGCTCACTCACGTGCAGAGGCTCGGGCATCAAGGCGAGACAACGAGTGATGCTTGAAGTGTTGGCCGATCTTACAGCTCTCGGAATCGCTCCCGTACTGCGGTATCCTTCAACCCTGCAGATCAAGGGTTACAACCCTAACCTAACCCAAATGCGTATTGAACGTTTGATATGCCGATGTGTCAGAGGGATCAGGCAGCGCAACCAGCGCAACCAGCGCAGCCAATTTGCTCAAAGGCTCTGCTCGTAAGTCTCCAAGGATGTCCTGAAAGACGCGCAGGAATGAGCGCGAAGCTGATACATGAAGTTTTTTGCTCATCAGGCGTATGTTACGGATGTCTGACCTTTCTAGTTTGGTAGAAACAGGCAATCTGAAGAGCTGTTCTAGATCTTGTGGGGAGAGGAGGTAATCGAAGATCTGCTCGTGGAGCTTACGCCGTAAGCTATCCATGTCGAACAATGTTGGAGTCGAATTACGATTATGTTCTCAACGGCCGAGACTAGCGGGACATACTTGAACTGCGACCGGGGTGAATAGTCAACCACCAGGCGACCATTTGGGTCTTAGCGTGAATCCCTGCGCAGATGCGGTTGCCGGCGAACTGCAAGGCGACCTCGGGAAGACGAACGCCAAAAACCCGGAATACCTTGTCGGGCAACGCGCAAGTTGATGAAGTCTAACATTGTGAGGTCTAGCGGGAATTGGCAACTGCTAAGATCGTACCTGTGTATGCCTGACCCATCGGTCACACCTCCGCCTTCGGACCGACTGCAAATTCCCGGTCACGGCTCACCTTCTTGGAAGTTCACACGCGAGTCAGCTGGGAATGAGAGGCTCTCTTCGAAGTCTCCTTTGAAACACCAACAGCGTCCCGCTGACAGTTGCTGATATTGCAACCAACTCATGAATGCCAGTAGACTGTAACAGCTTCAAGGCGCGATTGCTGATTATTTCTCTTCGTTGTTGAGGATAATACAAGCAGAACCAAAGAAAACTGCACCTGCAAAGCCTGTGAACAATGATAGCTTATGCTGCTATCGAATGCGGAGGCTTTTCGGGACTGAAGTCTGCGTGTAGATAAGACCACAGCCATGGCTTTCTCACTTCCATGGCGCGTGCTAGAGGGGCAAATCAATTGTCCTCTCAGTGACTTTTACCACGTAATACAAGCCTTAATGTTACCAGCCATACAGGTTAGACGTTCCTTCAAAAGCTGATGCTGTTGCTAGCTGTGATCCAAAGATTTCACTATTTTCATGTAATTCGCGAAGACGCCGTCCAGCTGAGTAGTTTCTGATGGACTGGCAAACAAGTGACAAAAGTTGAAAAGGCTCACTCGATTCATCATTACTCCATGATCTTGCCTAGTAGCTTCATCTAGGAATGCAAAAGTTTTACCGCATTCTTACATTGAACAAGTTTGCGTGGCTATGGCGGAACTCTGACATCGATTGCAAGTTTGCCAACTTGGAGTACGTACCCAAGGCTATCACGATGCTTTCCAATGCGGGCATTCTATACGCACTCATTCACATACCAGTTTCGAGATTATCAATGTCTCCACACGTGCGCGATCAATGTAATCCATCGTCTCAAAGTCGCTCAACGCAAAGCTCCATTGGATTCGATAGTTAAGTAAAAGTACTCCTGAGATACTGCAGGGTCATGTGTAGCGAGAATCACACTACGTAGAGTTTCCTGAGAGCGCGCAAGTACCGCGTAGATTCGCCGCATGGAGCTATATTTATCATACGGCGAAGTCGCGAATAGGAAGTAAGCACTTGATTATTGATTCATGCTGCGCGGATCTGACAGTTCCGGCTTGCGCTGGTGTGCCTGGAGATTGGCGTAAGCATGAATAAGCTTTGAATTGAACATGGTACTCCAGACTGACCATATACCAATCACCCGTGCATGAAGACGATAGCCACAATGCCGGCAAATACCCTCACCTTACCTTTGCCCTATGAAGCTCTCATTGGTGAAATTCATGCAACTTAAGGTTCGAATACATATGTTGAGTCATCTTATCGAGCCAGTAACTGCGCATTTCAAACGTATTTGATGTGCGACCATGCTCACCACGCATGCCATGTGTCTTTAGGTTTCTCCGGTCATTTCGCGCTGGGTACATCATCGTGATATCGCCGAAGTAGATGCGCCAATACATGCTGAGGAACGTAGTAAGGGATGCGAAGCTATCGCCACTTGTGTTGGGTGCGCGTTGCCAATATCACTTCTCGTATTTGCTATCAAGCTATTGTACACATATCCTGGCCGTAAAGCGCAGAGCTTGCTTTTGTCGGTGAAAAACCTCTGGCGGCTTGACGCACTGAGCAGACCGTATCCAAGTACAAACTCGAAGTTCAGAATTAATAGAATTTCCATACGTGCTATGGATTACATCTGAAGATTTGGTTGCTACTCCAGCGGAATTGTAACGAAACCAGGAACCAGAAGATATATTTCCATGTCACCAAGGTACATCACGAGACATTTGACACCGCATGAAAACTGGCATGGTCTCGAATGGAACGGCCGCGGGTACGACATTAATTGGCTAACTAGCTAAACAAAGAATGACCCTTAGCATCACCTGGTCCACACGACAGGCTTGACAAATTGTTTTGTGTACAGGAAAGTAATTACAACATCTCCATCTACTGCATGACAGTGGAGTTTGCGGCTCCAGCGATGTTGTAGTACTTGGACTTGGGGTAGTACAGGTTGTTCTTGGCTTGCTTCAGGCCGGTAGAGCCACCGAGCTGCTTCACAACGGTCGAGATAATGCTCTTGTCGTTGGTGATCGGGAGGTCGCTGGAGGAGTCCCACCACCATGCGCCACCAAGACCCTCAGACTTGAGGAAATCAGTCTTCCAGACGGCAGTCTTGGGAGTATCGAAGCTGACTACCTCCTTCTTGACGGGGTCCCAGCTCCAGCTGGAGAGGGTCTCCTTGTCCTGGTAAACTTTGCTGCCGTTAAGAGGAAGGAACTTGTAGTCGAGTGTGCCAGGCTCCCAGGTACCCTCGCCAGAACCGTTAAACTTCTGGCCAAGACCGCGCTGGTCCTTGCTGAGATCGACAACGTTGCCGAAAGAGCGTCCGTACAGGGGCATACCGAGAACGATCTTGCAAGGGGAGGCGACGTTCGCCTTGTAGTAATCGATGGCCTCCTTGGTGTTGAACGGCATGAACTTTCCGAGAACAGAGTCCCAGCCGTCAGTGGTCTTAGGGTTAGTCTTGCTGGCGTACACGTTACTCTGGTGACCGGTGAAGTTGGAGAAGCCACCGCCCTGGTAGTCGAAAGCCATCAAGTTCCAGTTGTCGACGTACTGGTCCATCTCCTTCATGCGCAAGACGCTGTAGCGAGAAGGTCCAGCGGGGGCGGAAATGCCCAGGTCGAAGTGGTAGCCGTGGGCGTTGGCGGCTGCGTACTCGTCGTAAGCCTGGTTTGTTAGCTTGCATCGTCGGAGTTCGGGCATTAAGTTCTTACCTTGCGGCAGCGCATGACAGTGTCGAGGAAGTTGGCCGCATCGGTCGCATCCTCAGCGTACTCCCAGTCAATGTCGAAGCCGTCGAGTCCAAGGTCCGCGATCAGCTGCAGAGAGCTGTCGCAGAACTTTTGTCTTCCAGCCTCGGTGGCAAGCGCGGGCTTGAAGTTGCCCCTCCAGGTCCAACCGCCGACAGAAAGGATAACCTTCAGGTTGCGGTTCTTCTGCTTCAGCTTGTAAAGCTGGTTGAAGTTACCAAGCAACTGCGATCCATTGGTGGCAACATCTCCCGGGTAAGGAAACTGGACGTCAGACCACTCGTCGGAGAGAAAGACCTCGCCAGTCTTGTTGTTCACGTTGGCGAAACCGTAGTTAATCTTGGTGAGGTGGTCGGCCGGGAGGTCGGTGACGAAGTGTTTGCGTCCGTACATGGCCCAGTTAGTGTAGAACACCTGGGATTGGTACTGCTGACCGGTCTCGCGGGCGGCGATGACATGGTCGCGCGGGTGAACCTTGGGAGCAGCTTGGGCGATGGACGCCAGAGAAAAGAGCGTGGTGGCGCTAGAGAAACGCATGTTGAAAAGAGAGGACGGCGGATAGCCAAGTGTTGAGATCGAAGGTCAGAAGGGAAGTGCAGTGAGCGATGGTAGTGAATCAAGCAGGAGAAGTCTTCATCAATCTATTATACTTGCCAAAGGTCAGCCCAAGACGCGGACGGGCCATGCTTCGGTGACTGAGCCGCGGCCTTTACATTTGGCCGCAAAGCTTCCATCACCGTGGGCAGATTAGGAGATCCATGTCAAACATCCGTGAGGCATTGATTGCGAAATTCTCCTTGCAAGCATAGCTAGAGAAGCGACAAAGAATCCGGGGTGTTTGTTGGTCGTGGGGGCTTCGCGCAAAGTTTATTGGTTAGCGCAAACGTAGTCGGCCCTTAGCTAAGCCTTGTTTCATGAAAATTGTCCCAAGGAACCAAACAATGCGCTCGCCGCATCTGATTGACTTTCGAACTGGACGGTGCGTCCTTGGTGCGGTGATGGTCGGAACTCTCCGCCACGGAGCATGCTGCGGTAGGGCTGAGGTCGGTAAGGGACGCGTATTGTGAGCGCGCAGCTCGACAGTTGACAGGCGTTGCCAAGACGAATCGGCACATCTGTGGTGGTTGTACCCCTGCACATGAGCTCTTTTGAGTTTAGAGGTGATCTTGCGGCTTTATTTCGTTGCTTACGGTTATGGATGCGGCTTGGAAGAGCAAAGCCTTTGAGAGTGTATGGACAAAAATACTTCAGTGGTGCCAGACTAGCTCATCTCTACAGGGCGTGATTCTCGGAAGAACACTGCGATTTCGGTTCATACTGAACCGACACCCTCCTGGCTACCACCAATGCCCGCCGCAGATGTTTTCGCAGCCTTCAACGTGACCGTTTGGTTATCGTCATATACATATTGTCCTGTACGAAGACGCCATTGTAGTTGCGCGAATGCCACGGCTTATCTGGAGAGGCAACAGCCCAGTCGAAATGTCGTGTAAACTAATACACCTGTCAGCCACAGTGCGCATGGTCGCACATTCCAGAACATTTCTTGAACTTACTTCGGAAGGTCACCTTGGTGATCTCAAGCCATGCGATCGATTTTCCCAAGCATTGATACTTGCCGTAACCAAAAATCATCTCTGTTGTGCGTCGCATCGCAGCCAGCCGTTGGACACTAACTTGATCATTTTCCTCAACCAACCATCGCTCCGGTCGGAATGTTCCAGCATCTTCACCAAAGATAGTCTTGTCGCGATTCACAGCCCAAGCGGTGTAGCCGATGTTCGTGCCGCCGGGGAAGTAGTGTACATGGCCGTCGATCGTGAAAGTATCACCACCCACAGGAACCTTCTTTGGCACGACATCTGTAATGGGAGGGTGAATGCGCAGTCCTTCCCGCACAACAGCTTGCAGATATGGCATGTTCTTCAGGCAATCGTCCGAGACAATGCTTCCAGCAGGTGGCGCAGCGCCGGAGAGCACATTGGCATCGATCTCAGCGCGCAATTTTGAGCAGACGCGTGAATGTGTAGTGAGGTACAACAGAATACACCGTAATGCGGTCGCAGTCGTGTCACTCCCTGCTATAATCTGCAGCATCGCCTCAGTGAAGACTTCTTCCTTGGTCAAGCCATGTCGCACAAAGGATGAGAGCATGTCTGACTTTCCCTCAACCGACTTCTTGAAGCGCGCGTCGATGATCGCGCGTGCTGTGCCCATCAGCTTTCCAAAACCACTCTTGTCACTTTCCTTTGGGCCGAGGAGGTGGGCGATTGGCGGCCATTGAAGGATTGACGTCAAGCCGAGCGCCGTGGTAAACTTCATGATAGTGAGGCCTTCTTCCGTGGATTTGATGTAGTCATTGAGATCATCATCGGCCTTGATGTCGCCAAAAGGCTCACCAAATCCGATAGTGCTAATTACGTCGATGGCAAAGAGCTGGATCTTGTGGCCAATATCAACAGGTCTCGCACCAGCATCGGTACTGAGATACTTCGATGAGATAAGACACAGAAGTTCCTGGACGCAGGCATCGATGTCGTGTTCCAAGGTCAGATTCTCTTTGCCGGAATAACCAGCAGCCATCTGCGCGCGCCGTTTGGTGTGCCTAGACTCATCGACCTCACTGAAGATGTGATCCTTTCCTGGCTCAACTCTCGTTGCCTTGTTGAACCACCACGACCTGGTATATGGAGATCGAACGCCGTTCATGTGAGCGAGCAACTCTGGTGACGAGGTAATCAAGTCGTTTGGACCAACTCGTGCGATGGGGCCTGGCGGAATTTGTTAGCCTTCTTACACTTTGTTGATTACGATGGAAAGCGACTGGGGTGTCTGAAGCTATACACAGCACCTTATTGTCGCTAGGCTTCCCTAGCAACATTGCGAATAGCTCCAGGCTGTTAGATGCCCCGCAGTATGGTGCTGTGGCGATAGTTCGGAGTGCAGACTGACCATACTTGTCGTTGACTGCTTGATATGCAAGATGCGAGTCCACGCTAATGATGCGACTCGAGTGCCATACTTCACACCAGCCTGTGCTGAATGGCCCTTTGAAGGCTGAAAGGCGTCTGTATGCGTGGATCTTGGTCGCTACATAGACCAACACCGCGGCTGAAGTGAGCAGGAACCTCAATGTGTAGAGTTCTGTAAGTATGGACATGTTGGAAGTGCTGCTAGGATATCATATGGTTGCTCAGCCTCTTAAGCATGCTGCTTTCGATTTCTATTATGCAATTCATGCATGAGATCGAGTTCTGCAGGCAGCGTTGCCCAGCTACGTGTCAACAGACCACTGTTCCCAGCGCCTGCTGTGTGTTTTGATTGGGTAGCTGGGAGGTTTTCAGTGTCCACGGGATGTTTTGCTGAGACACATATGTAGCTGTGAGTGGTGCTGATGGCAGTCTCGCGACATGCATATAAGGCGCGGAGATGGGACCTCCGCAATACTACACGAGCCTATGAGATGATGGTTGCATGGAGCCAAACGGTGTACATGCACGTTGCGTTGCATATTCGAGGTTGTTAATCGGTGCTGCGCACGGGCATGCCTAGGGTTCTGAGCGCCAACGCCTTCAGTAGCTGGGTAATTGGCTGAGCGCGACGTGAAGTCATATCGATCATTGTACCCGACGAGGTTGATGGGGATATGATGGGTGGTAGCGAGAGATCGGGACTGGAAGCGGCGACGAACGTCCCGAACCGCTTACTGCGTGCCCCGCACGTCACTCACTGACCGTTCACATTACCTACCTAGCGCGATGCGCCAATGCTGCAGACTTTCAAACCTTTACGAGGACAGATGACGAGGATCTTCTAGTCCAGTTCACAGTGGATGGGTGAGCGTCTTCCGCACCTAAGTCGTTTCGTTCCAACCTCGGGAAGGTCACAGCTGGCACCACGTGATCAAGACGCGAAGATGGCTTCAGGCCATCGACACTACCAAGGCATGTATATGCATCGGAAATCCTGGCAAAAAACAAGCTATCGCCTTCACCGTTTTGCTAAATCGTCCCCAAGGCCGGCAAAAAGCATCTCACCTGCATTTGGGCCAACCATATCTCTCTTAACAAAGCAGTCTAGTGTGGGCAGATATCGCCCGAGATGGGAGATCATACATAACGCACCTGCTCACAGGGTGGAATGACAATCCTCAGTGGTTCTTGATCAGCGCACGATGTGGAACCAGCATCTCTTTCCTCTCATCTGCTTGGCAGTCGCGTTGGGACATGCGACACCCAATGCAGTTCCCAAACGAAAGACTTCCCAAAATCCTCAACAAGTACGATTTCATCATCGCAGGTGGAGGCACCGCAGGCCTGACCGTGGCCGATCGTTTGAGTGCCGCTTTTCCAAACAGTACGATGGCCACGCTGTTCGAGTCCTACTGATATTCACACCGACCCCCAGAAACAGTGCTAGTCGTCGAGTATGGCGACTTGGAATACGCTCGCGGCGCCTTCGATCCACCGGATATCGTATTTGGTGCGGCGACTACAGCACAAAGACCTGGCCTGTTCAACTTCTAGTCTCTGCCCAACGCGGAAGTGAAGAACAGGACCGCTTCGTTGCTAGTCGGAAAGACTGTTGGAGGAAGCAGTGCTGTCAATGGCATGGTTTTCGATCGGCCGTCGCGCTTTGATTTCGAGGCATGGGCGCAGGCTTGTAGTCCCGAATTCGATGCCAGCGAACATAAATGGGATTGGGAGGGAGTTTTCCCCTACTTCAAGAAGGTGAGTGGGTGCCAGTGCCCAGATGATTTCACAGCTAACATCTTTTAGAGTGTCACTTTCACCGAACCCCTACCTGAAACTGCGCGCAAGTACGGCTATACGTGGGACATGGCTTATGCCTACAATGGCTCGACGCCAATCTATTCGAGCTTCCCACCATTTTTGTGGGCTGATTATACAATCATGAGAGAAGCCTTCCAAGACGCTGGTGTAAAAGCTGCCGCGGAATGTGCTGGGGGCGACAAGGAAGGTCTATGCTGGATGCCTATTTCTGAAAACCCTATGACGTCTCGTCGGTCTCACGCTGGTCTTGGACATTATGCTGCACTCCCACCAAGGCCCAACTACCACCTGCTTGTAAGGCATCAAGTTGTTCGCGTGATATACCCGAATGGCATCGCCTCTGGGCCCCCTTCAGTCGAGGTACGCTCGCTGGATGATGGTAGCTTCTCCAACATAACTGCAGTCGCGGAGGTCATCATCTCGGCAGGTGCGCTCCATACGCCAACTATACTACAGCGAAGCGGTATCGGCTCGCGAACTTTCCTCGAGTCTGCGAGCATACCCGTGCTTCAAGCCCTGCCTGGAGTTGGGGCCAATTTTCATGACCATTCCGGCCCTGGCTTGAATTGGAACTATACAAGACCCGGAAACTTCACTCCGATGCCATCTGACATGCTCGACCATGCGTTCGCCGCTGATGCGGCAGCAGGGTTCAATGAGACGCCGGCGCGTGGTCCGTATACGCTAGGCATGTCCAACAGCGGAATCTACCTCTCGCTTGCGAACATGACCACCGTGCACATGTCGATCGTCAATAAAATTCGCTCCATGGCCGCTGGCGACTTTGCTATTCATCTTCCAGACGACTACAAACGCGATGCCACCCTTGTCGCTGGTTATCAACGTCAATTGTCAGTTCTTGCTGACTTTTACGCAAATCCAAAGGCGCCAAGTATGGAAACTCCGTGGGCGACGGGGACACGTGCTGTAGCAATCATGCTTCATCCACTTAGTCGTGGTACTGTGCGAATCAATTTGACCGATAGCCTTTCGCAGCCCATCCTTGACTACCGCAGCGGTTCGAACCCAATCGACTTTGATCTGCATCTGGTGCATCTAAAGTATCTCAGGCGCGTACTTGATACGCCGACCATGCGGAAATACGGTGCGATCGAGACATCTCCTGGACTTAGTGCCCAAAGTGACGATGCCCTCCGTGAATATATCAAGGACGATATGCAGTTCTCGTACATGCATCCGTGCTGTACGGCCGCAATGTTCCCGCGAGAACTTGGTGGCGTAGTCGGACCGGATCTGCGGGTTTACGGGCTGAATTCACTCCGCGTAGTTGATATAAGCATATTACCGTTCTTGGTGAGTTCGCATACAAGTTCGACAGCATATGCTCTGGGCGAGAAAGTACGTGAGACTGAAATCAGAAGCTTACATCTGTACATCCAAATGCTGACTCCAGTAGGCTGCCGATATCATCATTGCAAGTTGGACACTGTGAGACCTGGCATCCAAATTCCTCGTTGTTGGTTTCAACCGCATCATGGGTTGGGATAGAGCTTCCACACTGCATGCGGGCATGCAATCATTGTTTCGCAGCGTGCAGGCTTACCTACTTCAAGTAGTGGCCCGAGGCCCGAAGAAACCAACAAGCGAGACCTGTCACACGACAAGACATTATTGACCTTACGCCTCTGTAAACATGCAGGCGTCTCTTAGAAATCATGAAAAGGTCTAGAAAAAAATGGAAAAGTGGCCAATAGTGCTTCTTATTCTCCCGCTGATCATCTGTCTCGGCCACTTGGCTTCCCTCCGCGAAACTGGCTTCAAACATATTGAAACACGGGACTACCCCGCAAGCATCGCCGAAGAACAACCTTCTGCTCTTTGTGAAGCGTGATATCCGTCATGCAGATGCGAGGATGATATGCGTCACAGTTGAGGTGCGGATTCTGTCGATTGCGAACATGTTCCTGGCGCTCGGCTTCAAAGAAGCGATGATTGCGAACGGTGATGCAGCTCACACGTGATCTAGCTTCGGTGTAACTTGAGCCCAAGGTGTCGAAGCTGCCGCACCCTGAGCAGCAGGGTTGGACGGGCCGACTCGCACCATCGAGAGCATATCAGTCCGAGGGTTGCCAGGCACAATGTAGGCGTTCACTCCATTGTCCCACAACTAATATCTCTTCTCGAGTTGATTCACCAGCAGGCTCTGGGTCGCTCGTTCTTGGGCGTTGAACGTCCTGCTTAATCGTTATACACCTCATAATGGCTGACTCATTCACTCGAAAGCTGTATCCCGATGGAGAGTTGGTGCAAGCGCCCATCGCTACGCCTTTGAGCGGTCCCAGATTGATCTCACCCACTCCCGACGAAATCGAGTTTTGCGACGAGAAATGGCGTTCTTCATCCACCACCTCGATGCACCCATGCGCCGCAGAACAGCGTCGCAAGCACGAGTCCTACACGCTGGCTGGAAGCGTATTCCTCATCACTGGAAACGGAAAGACATTGAACCTTCCTGCGCCTTCGGACAGTCCGGCTGATCCGTTGAGCTGGAGTAAATGGAAAAGAGCTGGCGTAGCTCTGGCCGTTGGTTGGTTCTCGATCGTCGCGTTAGCTGTCGCTCAAGCGGCGGGAATCTTCTTGCGCGTCATCTCCCATGAATTCAATATCGATGTAGGTTGTTCAGTCCATGGTCTTCATCTCACTAACGTTACGAAGAACATCCAAGCATGGCAAATGGACACCTTGGTTACCATGCCTACCTTATTCATGGCTGTTGGATCTTTTCTGTGGATTCCATTGACCATTGGGATGGGGCGTCGTCCGGTCTTCTTGATTGCTTCAGTGACTTTAATAGTCGCTTGCATCGGGGCTGGGTACTCGCAGTCCTTCCCGCAACTGCTGGCATGCATATGCTTCTTGGGCCTCGCCGAAGGCTTTGCCCTCACTGCCGTTAGTTTGCTCAGATCTCCGAACTCTGAATACAATGACTGACAAACTTCAGGCTCTTCTCATTGTGATTGACATGACCTTTATCCATGAGCGACCGAGAACTATAGCCATGCTCTGGTCCATCGCAGGTTTCTTCGGCACTGGACTTGTGGCCATCATTCCATACATTTCCGATGAAGGAACACAGTGGCGATCATACTATCGTTACTGGTCAATTCCTGCGATGATATCGTTCTTCCTTACATTCTTTCTCTTCCCCGAGACCTACTTCAAGCGGCCAACAGTTGCTTTCGATGGACTCATCGTGTTACAAAGTAGCACAGAGAAGACGACAGTTTTCAAAGACATAGAAGTCGACTCTGACATTTACCGCGACCTCCCGGAGCTGCCCACGCAAAACGGAATTCTTGGTCGATACAGCGTCTGGATTTCACCCTTTGCATCGTGGACCGCCATGGTTCGCTGCTACCCGCAAATCGGCTTCTGTCTCATCAACCCAATGATTTTCTGGATGGCCATTGCTGTGGCCGTCAATTATGCCGCTATGTTGTTCATTGGCGCCTCGTACCCGCGCGTCCTCGGCGAAGCGCCATACAATCTTCGCACCGAGCTTGTCGTCCTTGTCAATCTTGCGAGCGCAGTTGGCGGCCTTCTCGCACTCGGGGCTGTGCAACCGGTGAACAGAATTCTCGACCATCTTGCGAAGCGCAACCGTGGCGTTCGCGAAGCCGAGCACTATCTCCTCGTGCTCATCCTGCCAGTCATCACCGGTGCTGCGAGCTCCTTGATTTACGGATGCGCAGTGCACTACAGCCTTCACCTCAGCCTGTACTACTTCGCATACGGATTGAACGGCTTTTCATGGGTCACGATCGCAATTGGTACGACGATGTGGGTCACGGAAGCCTTCCCACGCTGGGCTGCTCCAGCGCTTGCTGCGATGAGCGGCACAAGCTTCTTGGTGAGCTTCGGCTTAAGCTTTGGCTTGAGCCCTTGGATTATCGCGCATGGTTACAGGCTGGTTGGTGTTGAGCTCGCGGTATTCCAGATCTTTACTGGCTTGGTTGTGGTGCCGATCTCATTCTGGGGCAAGAGTGCGCGGCAGGCGATACATGGAAGGTGGGCTGACGAGCGTGGCGGTGCGCTGAGGCCTTTGTAGTTTCGTGTACATTGGACAGATCAATAATTCAACTCGAAGATTTGCTCATTGCGCGAATTGTTGTAATGTCTTTGTACTGCAGGTTATGAACCACGACGGAAAGTAAACCCTGGCCGCTTTCTGTCGTAGTTGACAAAGTAAAGTGGGAGAGGTGGGGGCGGAAGCGACAGGCAAACATGAGGGGTATTTGCGTATGCATGCAGCGCTGCCCCGCAATACCTGCCATTCCAGGAGCAGTTTCGTGCGCATGACAGGGCTGCTGAGGGTATGGACGACAACAAGTCAGCGAGTAAAACCATACAGGGCCCGCGAATAGATCGAGAAACTGTTTTTCAATGTGAGCTCATCCTATTTTGATATCACCGAGTTTTTTGAGATTAACGTCACGATATGATCTGTTGAAGCTGCCCCTGTCGCACCTTCCCAAATGCCGTGCTGTATGAAATCAACAACACTTAGACACACTTCGGCAGATAAGAGCAAGTGTCGCCCGTCGATACTCTTGCAGGACAACCCTTATTGGCGCGCGTCGTCAGCCGGGTGATACACCTGTGAGAACGAGCATTCTCAAGGCCTTAGTTATGAGTCTGGGCTTTGACTGGACATACCCCGGCCTGGATAGGTCTGAATTTCATTCCTTGGCCAATCTTCTCTCACTTCGGAATGATGGCCAGGCCGAACTTTCTTTCTTGTCAGATGTAGTGCTCGACCAGAACTGGAACACCACTGGAAGCGAAGATGGATACGCGTTGAGTTCGGATACTCATGTCGCACAGCAGATATCGAGCTCAGAGCACGAGGCACTGAAGCAAAAGTTCCTTGACTGTTTACCCGAATTCGCAGCTAACAAGAAAGGCGGAAGAACGGTCGCTTTTACCACGATGGCGGAAACCGAAGACAGCGTTACTCTCTGGATTGCCCGAAACAGTGGCTTCGAAGATGCGGATTATTCCGTGTTCGGCAGGCTGGCAAAGCTGTTAGGCTCATTTGCTGACAATGATGGTACGTGTCGCATCTGAAGATGTTCGTTAAAGGACTCATCTCATATTTCATGTTTAGCCAATCGACCGGAGGAATTATTATGGCAGGAGATGATCCCTTATCATCGGACTATCATCGAGCAGAACTATATTCCCGACTTGCGAGCAAGCTTCAAGGCCTGTGATCCCGTCCGTAAAGGTGATAAAATCTTTACCCAAAGCATCACTTCAGGATCTGTCGCGACATTGTTTGACTTGCGGCGACTTCTTTTTGATAACGATTCAAACAAAATGCGAATCTTGGAAAAGCATAAACATTTGATTATTGCAAGCTACGACCTGCGCATGACGAGAGAGATCAAGCAATTACTCCACGACTCAGCGAGCGCGACTTCCAAGTCGAAGCGATTGTGGGTCAACATCTGTCGTCTTGCTCGGATCCGAGTCGCAATAGAACGCTTTAAAGACATCACGCTCGCACTCCCAAATCTCAAGAAAGTCTCAATAAACCTCATCCCCTGCCCTCTTACGCCGCAAGGTCCGTCTAAGCGATCCATGAGCCTGGATCAAACGTTCAGCATACTCGGACTAAGATTGGATAGCACCACATCGAAAGCTATCCTAGGCCGAGGCTGGACTCTGGATAAAGCGCGGCACGAATTCTTCAAACAGCAAAAGCAAAAATACAACATACATGCCGAGGTCCAAATGCTTATGTATCTCACAGCCCAGAGCTCTTCCAGGACTAGCTATTTCCCATACTTTGGGTGTAGTAAACTCAGTTGCTTCATGTGTAATCAGTTTCTACAGTGCTATGGAAGCATCACAACGAGAGGGTCTCATGACCGCCTCTTCAAGCCATGGACTGTGCCTCATGCCGATGGACTTGGGGCTGACCAGGCTAGAAGAGTGTCAAAGCCACTCGTATCGATGCAAAAGAAAATCGAGAGTACACTGATGGGAAAAGCTAAGAGCCATATGCAGCTTGAAAGGACTTCAGCTTTTGGAGGGAGTAGCATCATGGGGGGCCAACAGGGCGAACCATCACAAAGACAGCTGCACATCAGTCGACTTACGATGATAGCGGAGCGCGATCGCGTTGCGGAAAGCTTCCGAAGGTGAGGGAAATCAGTTCGTCGGAGTCAGCGCCTTTCTGGCAGTTCAGAAACACTCTGACAATCTACGGCAGAAGTACAGATCAGCCATCTGCCCTAAAAATGCACGGACCACCAATTTCTAGAGAAGACGCGGTGGAAGGGGAATGTCATTCATGTCCGAAACTGACGAGCAGGAAGTGCAGCCTGTGTGGTCAAGACTATTTCTGCGGCGACCCATGCCAAGCGAGAAGTTCTGTAGCACACCTTTCACCTGCTCGAGACGACCACTCACTTTGGCTGACTACCTCTGGGATTCACTTGTGAAAGATCATATGCCTTCAGATGAAGATGTCCTCGAAGATTTTGGATTCAACAATGTTACTTTTAGACAGGAGAGAAATCTCCTTTTCGGCGTCTATCGAGGCATTATCTCTCTGGCGGGTTCTCTTCGAAAGATGTTAATGACTGGCGTGTTGCGGGCGTTCTAGTCAACAAGGTCAAATCCATCTATTCTGACATTCCTGAGACCCATCGCGGCCGGTATTTTCCATGGTTCTTGGAGAACCTTCATGTACTTGATCAACCAATAAGCAAGGAAGAGGCGCAACAAAAGCTTGTAGTGACCTTTTACGACAAAGCTAAGCCATATTTGGATGTTGAAGATCGGAGCAAGGTATTTGGGGATCTAAAGCCACAGGCGCAGAGACACAGCTACCACTTGCTGGCAGAGATGCAACATAGATGGAGCCCAAATCCGGTTGAGGAGAATTGGTACTCGTTCGGTTTTGTCACCTGTCGCAACCGGAGTGAGGAGCGCACACTATTAGGCCTCTATCAGCTGCTTCTCATTCCAAACGACGAATCCTCTTTGTACAGAATCCACAACCGTCAGCAAGGAACCATGCCACCCGTCCCATTCACAGAGTTTTGGAAAGCGTACGAGTCAAAATCCCTGATCATGCTCATGGATGCGAAAGGTCTGAGGGAGGTTCGATCTAGGCTTCCATTCCTCGAGGTCTTCTTATCTGCGCCCACGTCGATCATCCGTCCTTCTGTGTGGGACTTGAAGCAGTTTCTGGAAATCAGAAACCCCGTTGAAAATCCGCCCACGTCATCTGTAAGCGTGAACTATGGGTTCGCGAATTGTCGCAATCGCGAGTACACTTGCACGATGATGGAGATATACGACAGGGTCTTAGGGGTAGCGAATCATCTCAAGCATCACGAAGCCTGTGTGGCTAGGAATCTGTTTAGATATGTAGGTGCTTATGTGAGGCTGAAAGAACAATGGGTTAGGTTTGAAGGAGACTGGCATCCTGCAGGATCGTTCTAGCTATAAGCGAGATGTACTGGCGTTCTTTAGTGCATATTTACACTCCATCAGCGTTTTCGCCATCAACCATGTTGTCTTTGTGTTACTTCCGACTTGTTCTCTCCTGACCTTACTAGCGATGACGGGATGTAGCAAGAGAGTCGGGGCGACAGGTGAGCATGAGGTCGCAGCAGCGTCGCAATGCCTGCTGGTCTGGCATTAGTTTTGGGCGCATTAAATGAAGATAACACGCCTTTTGCGGGTAACAACGACAACGGATTAGCGAGTGAAACTACATGTAGACTGCGGAGAGCTGGAAAAACGTAGTCGAAGCCTAGCGACACTTTATGTAGCCTTCACGCTGGGTCATTAAGTCGCAGGAGGTGAACTGTTTTCTAGGAAATATGGCTGTGCAGGTGGTGGCGGGATAACCGCGAACGCACAGTTTGCGCTATGTTACCGGCAAATTCAGCGTTATCGAACTATTAAATCTTGTTGGGAGAGAAGAAACTCTATTGGAATTCAGCGGTTGGAACATTTCCCGCCTTTGCGACGGACGGATAACTTTACTTTGATTGACCTGGGCCTTACAAAATCTTTCTGATGTTGTGTCTACCTAGACTCTTAGCGTGAGCTGTTATCATCGAAATGCACTGCTTAAATTATTTCGCCTAGACTGAGGTCAGCTATAAGCGCTCGCCAAACAACTAGAGAAGACCGCCTACTAAAACTACTCGGCTCTACTTTCCGGACGGATAAATGCAAGCAAGAGCCTTATGTCGATTGATTATTCTACTTGGGCTCTACAAAGTCTTAGCACTTGCGGCACGAGAACAATATCTTAAGGCTTTTCTCGCCTTTGCGATAAAGGAGGACGATGATTGCTCGGATCTGTAGGCTCTGGCGCTACTCGAACTCATCTACGACCTTCGTTTAGAATTGGCCTGTCGGAAAACTGTTGACACTATTCATTCTATGACTGTTGGCTCTTTTCACACTTTTTTTGGGTTTGGTGAACTTACCACATTAGAAACACCTTGCTTTATGGTTATTACTCTGGCTTCTTTAGCGTACTGCTGCTGGTAGTGGTATGTTGCATGCCGAAGCATTGCTTAAGTGACTATCCAGAAGGGCCCATCAGTGCCGAAAAATGTGCAGGAACTCTTGGCCCCTTCTCTTCCAAGGGCTTTGGGAAAGGCTCATAAATTTGGCATAAACATCATAGGAGGGCTAGACAACACGCGAACTTCACGCGCCCTGAGGAAGAGCTTACGGACGGAAGTAAAGAGTTACAATGTGATATGTCATGTCTGCTGACCCGTTTCTCAATAGCTCCTCTTGCTGAAATCTCTACATCACCGAAAGGTTCGTTACTTATATACACCTCGGACGAAGGTTTGCTTCTCCATGAATCGCAAATGACAACGAATAACACGAACTCTGTAATCCTTTCTGAGGCGCGCTGTTTCGTTGGAGCGACTTATCTAAGCATTGCCCAGGATGGTCAACGCATCTCTGTCTGGTGTGTTCTAGAGTGAGCTAGAGTGTCTGTCTGGTACCATCTGGTGCCATTGTTGCTCTGAGGAAAGCACGGGCCGCCGCGATTCTACTCCCTTCTGCGCGAGCCACGTCGTTCACCGCACTTGTTCTCAGACCCACCCAGTCTAGCCCGGCTCAACAAGTGCTCCTGTCCGCAGAAGTGAGTGGCAACTTGACATTCCTTCAACAGGCACCCAATACAGGCATCTGGCGCAATGAACTGTTAATACCGAACAAAGAAGTAAAATCAAGGCCGGTCAGAGCTGCACAGTCTATGAGACAGCCAGTGACAAGAGTGGAGCACGTATACAAAGCGGCAAAATTCAATTGAGGGCGTCATCTGTTCAAACCTTAACCATTGATGGACGTCTAACCACACTCCTCGACACGAATGGCGTAGTAAGTAAAGGGGCAAAATTTCAACTTCGATCCCAAGACTTGTGAGCGGTAGTCACAGAGAAACTGCGTAGCTTCTCAGAGGTAGGATTTGCTTGCTTTGCTCGAAATTAGTGCCAACGCATCTCTATTAACTCCATACCGCAATGAAAAAGAAACGCCCGTTAAATGGTATCGACCCGCTCACCGCGATCTCTCGATAGTTCCGACTCTTCATCCAACCCATGGGCTCTCGTGCGACTCAAGATCAGCCGCAATGAACTCTGCGCTCTGTTCCAGCGTCGTTTGATAGCGCATCGCGTTTATAGCGCAGACCAGCGTCCTGCCGATCAAAGGAATATGCTTGATCCACGAATCTTTCCAGAGTGGCGGCACATCGGCACTCGCGACTGGCCTCGATTGCACAGTTGTTGTTGGTGATGCAGATTCAGGAACCATGGTATTTGGGCAGAACATGGACCATTCAATTGAGTCTGATGGAAGAGACCTGAGCAGATTATAGTTTTCGCGATGCTCGAGGAAGATGGGAACGCTGGAAACTCGTCAGTACGTGCTGCGATGCTGATTGAAGAAAGAAAACTATGCGTACTATGAAGTTATCATGACTTTTGTCCCAGGGAAGTTCAACACACCCTGGCCGCCCAAGAACCATGCGCGAACTGGTGCGGCTCGTTCCTTTGCCGCTTCCCGTACTGCTTCGACAACGGAACGGAATATCACTGGCAGGTCGGTATGAGCCCAAGGAGCAACAGCTGATAGGCCTGCCGTAATTACGACCGCGTCGCAACCGTGGTCGATGATGGCATTCTTGACTGCGCCCGAATCCTTTGCGGAGCCCTCAACAACGGTAATTTGGCAATGGAGAGTGTCCGGAAGTTGCGACTCCAGCTTTGATGCTGATCTCACAAATACGACTACGTGATGGCCATGCGCAAGGAGTGCTGGAACGAGGCGAACGCCAAAGTTGCCTGTAGCGCCGATGATGAGGACCTTCATTTTGGTGGTGGGTACGGAAAAGGGAAAGTGAGGCGGTTCACTTAGAGATTGCCGATTAGGAAACGATCGTTTGGAAGTTGCTGTATGTGCTATTGCGCGCTTGGTTGTGCATGTTGACAGGATTGCAGCAAGTTATACATCATATTATCAGCCCGCGAGACGGTGATTGTAAATCGCACACCGACGCGGCGCTGGTCGGATCTACCTAGGTACTTAGTGCGGACATCGCTTGGGAACTGCGAAGGGATCGAGAAAGGGATGCGATGCAACGGAACGGCGCATTTAGTTGCTGCGGTTGTTCAGTTCCTGGCGCTAACTCGGAATTGTCTGCTACCGAAGCTCCAACTCCGTCCTCGCTTTGAGGAAAGTACAACCCCGACAGCATTATGATCTCAAACATCAAATGCTTGATATCGATCAATGCAGCGCTCAAAAGTCTCTGGCATTAGAACTTGATTACAAAGACCTCTCGCAGTCCGGCAGAATCATCGGTTGCGCGCCAACAGCCATGCTTCCCTTCAGCGCTTCATAGCATCGCGAAAATATCGTCCAGGGGTAAGCAAAGGCGGAAATACACCCAGGGAACCTCACCCTGATCTTCCGCCGATATGGTCTCTATGTCACTACCCTCAATGACTGAAGGCTGTTAGAGTTGGTGCAGATGAAAGCAGAGGTGTCAAACTAACCATTTGCGAAGACAGGCATGTAAAGTTCTTGTAGGCACTCGAGCACCGCGTCGCGGTCGCGTAAAGCTTCCACAAATGCAGCGTCGACAACAATGCGTTTGAGCTGTTTGGCTCGGATCTCCGCTTCTTCCCAGCCAAGGAAGAGAAATTCAGGTCTTGCCGGAAAAATTACATTTTTGCATTCATCACGAGCGTCAGCAGCTGGTCAAGTACGCGCAAAAGCCTCACCTCACGACCTAACTGATATGCCCTTGGCATAACAAGACGCTTGATGAAGCATTCGGCCGAGTATTCGCGAGAAAACGCGGTCGGAGACGTACACTGTGCTTGGTTCGAGGGACTTGCCTGCGACTATAAGGCTGTACGCTTTTCACTTGTAGCGGGCGCAGACGGCGACGGCTGTACTGACCCCTCGTCCATAAGAGCCGTTGCTGATCGCACAAAGTGATTTCAATTTGGAGAAAGTACGTCTCATCCAATCTCTGCCATAGATCTGGTGACAGAAGGAAGTGGCATCGCGAATACCTTGGAGGCGTTCTCGTGCTATACAGCCGGCTTGGCATGCAGGTCCTCCATCCATGACGTTGGTTTGGGTAATGTCCATGGTCGTGAATCCACAGTGGATGTTCGTCCTATGAACGCGTACCATAACAATCAAAACAGCAAGGAATCCCGGTTTCGCCACTTTGCCCGCTTGCATAACTTCCGATCTGGGGAAGCTGGCCACGATATGCCTCCACTGCCAGAGACCAGGCTTCGTGGACGTAAGATTGGTTCAACGAAGCTTGACCATACATTGGCATGTAAGGGTCATTTGGATGAGCCATGGATAATGTAACACTTGGCGTCTGAATTGTTCCACCAAGCGAGATATAAAGTCGGTTCAAATTTCCTCATACTGGCTGAGAGCATTGTTCGAGCTTCACCAGTCTGAACTCCATCTCGATGCTACCAACAGCGCTACTCTTGACGTTTCTCGCGGCGGGCCAGGCAGCTTCATCGGATACAGCCTCAAACATCAATATCGACTTAGAGCTCACCGCCGTCACCACTAGCGGGACGTACACAGGCTTTGTGGATGACGCAGCACCCAATGTGAAGCAATGGCTCGGAATCCGCTACGGCAAGGCGCCTGTTGGCCCCAAGCGTTTTATGCCACCGGAGCCTGCAGTGGATATGACAGCCCACTACTATGCTCGCGAGTATAAGCCCATCTGCTTCCAGCAGAGCGGAAACCACACCGGACTTTTCTGGGAGCTTGTGCCCGAATTCCAGAATCAGGATCCACAAAGTGAAGACTGCCTCTACTTGAATGTCTGGGCACCCAAGAAACCTGCGAAGAAGGTCCCGGTATTGATTTGGGTGTGTGGTGGTGGCTTGCAGGAAGGAGGTGGGCATGCGCCATATCAGATACCTGATCAATGGTTGGAGAAGACTGAGAGTCATATTGTGGTCACATTCAAGTCAGCACAACCGTGTGAAGTTTCGGTATGTCGACTAACGAATGGACAGCTACCGTCTCAATGTGTTTGGATTTCCAGGCGCACGGGGTGCGCGCGAAAATGCGGGCTTCCACGACGCAAGAATGGCGTATGTAGCCTCTAAGCCCAATTGCTTCACATGTCTAACGTTCCAAGTGTCGAATGGGCGAGAGATAATATTGGTGCGTTCGGAGGCGATCCCGAGAACATGATCATATGGGGTCAATCAGCTGGTAGGTAGCTCAGGCCGCACTCGATATTTGCAACTAACCCAACACAGGCGCGGGCCTAGTCGGTTCCTACATCTATGCCAACGGTGAAGATCCCATTGTCAGCGGCGCGATAGCAATGTCCGGAGCCGTCAACAGCCCGGCACCAGACAACTCCACTAACTTCTCTGAACTTGCCAAAGCTGCCAACTGCGGTGGCCTCAGCGCCAAAGCTGAGCTCTTGTGCATGCAGCATGTCCCGGCTTTACGTCTGCAAGACCTACTTCAGGGATCCGTATTGCCTGGAAGCAATACTCCCGTACCGAGGTTCCGCGCCGTCGTTGATAATGTTACTGTGTTTGCGAACAACACTGCGCGGTTGGAAGGAAATTTGACGGCCAATATCGTACGTTGCTGATCCGATTGATCAATCATCGCCTTCATTGGCTGACTTGAACCGCAGCCTCTGATCACCGGATACACGATCAACGAGCTCGCTGCTTTCGAGGGTTACGTATCGAAGAATGAAACGAAACCGCCGCCAGGATTAAGCACCGTACCTGGGCCTTCTCTTGGGTGTCCGGTGCAGGCCGAGGTCGCGTCAGTGCCTTAGTCTCATGCGTCGACTGCATAGGAGCTGACTACCTACCCAGACAACGACTGAAATACAATCTTCCCACATATCGATACCTTTTCGCAGGTAATTTCTCTAACATCACACCACGCTACTGGTTGGGTGCAATGCACAGCTGTGAGTCACGACCGCAAATCGGGAGGGAAGGGTGACTGACGTTGCTACAGCCGATTTACCCCTCGTGTTCGACACACATTATCAGTTCCGCGGTAACTCGACTGAGCTGGAGTGGAAGACCAGTCATGCGATGCAAGAATCATGGGTCAGCTTCGCCACCGACTCTGCCGGCGATCCGAATTATGCAGAGGGCGTGAAATGGCCGAGATACTCTCCAATGGGCGACACGACACTTGTATTTGGTGGGGTTGATGCTGCAGCACAGTTGCTGCCAGGAAGCTATGCTGATAGCTTTATCGTCTGTCCGAGCGTGCAATGAAATTGTTTGCTTTCTTAGATGAACCTGAATTGCAAGAGAGGTTGCGTGGAAAGGAGTCGCGTTGAAGAAGGTGCTGCTATAGAAGAGAGATTGTATCTTAATATATACTGCTAGTAGCGTTAAATTCAAAGCGATAAGAACTGTAATCTATTCTAGAGTGCTAAATCTAGTATTATAAGACTAGAATACTTTATTAGTACTAAGAACTATGTGTAACGTACCTTACAGCTTCGCGGACCATATAGCTTCGCGAACTACTTAATTTTAGTACTAAAGAAGATCAATAATCTAGAGCTTAATATCTATAGACCTACTTGATAAAATCCTCTAAAAACTTTACTACAAAGCAGCATTCATATAAACTTTATAATCCTAGAATTTTTAATCTATAGCTTTGGTATTTAGAAAATTATCAAAGAAAAACTAAACTATAAGGATTATCTTAGCGTACTTTCTAATATCTTTTCCTCTATCCTAGCTAGAGCTTAGAAATCTTAGCTATATAGAGTTTAGATATATAGAAATAGCATATTAAATTTTTAGAAAGTTCTATCTAGCAGATCTAGAGTTATTAAGCTCTAGATTATTGGTTTTCCTTAGTAAATCAAGTGTTCGGCTAACTCGTGTGTCCAGCTAACCTATAAGGTACGTTAGTTACTTTTCTATAATTGCATTACTTTTGATAGGGCAGGCCTAAGCGTTTTTGTAAGCAGGCTCCTTTTTTCCTTCTGCTGCTCACCTGATAACCTTCGAAACTCAGGTTATACCTACTAATAACATCGCAAGTGTCGTGCGCTATGTTGCTGGTTCGAAAAGAATCTAAAGCATCACGATCCTCTTCTTTCTTCATATTAACTTTAATCATGGCGCGAACATCTCAAATTAAGAAAGTCGCCACATTGCGCCAGCGCTCCTACTCCTCCCCCTCTTCATTCCTCCCCACGCCTAAACCAGCAATTCACGACTACCCCGGGCTCGGGCTCCCCTTGCGCCATCTCGTTCAAGACAAGTACGGCTTCTATCCGATCGGTGCGCACGGCAGTAATTATGAAGCCCACTCGGAGCCGATCTTTGTGCGCGAAGTGGCTATGATGGACGTCATAGAGAGATTGACGGACAAGACCGAGTGGAGTAGGAAAGTGTTCGATGAGGAGATTGTGGCGAAGTGGAAGAAAGAGGCGTTAGCGTTGAAGGACGAGGATTTTTACAGGCTGGCAACAAGTGGGAAGAGTCAGTATTGGGGGGATGACGGGGTAGAGTTGCGGGATGATGACGGGGGTGTGATGCCAGATAATATTCTAAATGGGGTCGCTTTTGACTGCGTAGGTATTTACTTTGTGATTTGGGCAAATTTGCTGACGATTGCGAAAGTGCATTCAAGAGCTCCAGAGTAAAGCCAAGTATCTGAAAAAAACTGGAATCGTACCGACGTTGGATGCTTGTGCATCTGTGGCTAAGTCCGACTCCCTCGTCACGCCAGAGCTGCACGCCGCTTTACGTGCTGCTTTTGAGAAGCTCAAGGCCGATCACGAAGCTGCTCCTGACTGGCACCCTTGCTATAACGACATGGTACAGGACTTTGTAGATCCATCCATGTACCCTTTGATTTATGGCCGGACCCGCGCATTCCAGCAAGAGTGCGTCGGTGTCGAAGATGCGATTTCCCACTGGGCCGGCAAAGGAGCCGTTGTGCCAAACGCAGAGCACCAAAATTTCGAAGGAACCAATTCGATGCACTATGGAGTCGGAAGCGGTACATTGCCGCCAGAGTACTGGTCTGAGACGTATCAATGGCTGCCAGCTAACGTTACGTTTCAGCCAGATGGTGGTGTCAAGTTCACCAGTTATGTGAATAACTTGCACCCGGGGAAGTATCCCAATATCCATCGGGTGCTTGAGGAGCTTATTAAAGCTTCACTTCCTATGTGGGATCAGTGTCTTGCCTTGGCTGCCGATTATGAGAGCAGAGAAGGTGCGGGGAGGATGAAGAAACGCATGCCTATGGTGGATAACGCTGAGTAAGTTCACACGCCTCATTTCTGCACAACACTAATCATGTTGCGTTTTAGTGATGAAAATGCCAAAAACTGGATTCCTGAGGACGCACAAGAGTGCGCAGATGCAGAAGTCACAGAGCAACAACTCGAAGACTTAGGATACTCTCCAGACTGGTCTGAACCCAACAGACTAACAGAATACAAATGGAAGATCGTGCGCAAGCCCAAGCTTCCCGAGGCAACTTTCTCAGACATCTCATACGCACCTCAGGAAGGCACACAGCTTGTGGAACGCTTCGCCTCCTCTGGCCTTCAAGTTATTGTCAAAATGGTCTCAATTGAACTCACCCCCGAGAAACCGGACTTCCCCGTCGGCGGATGGCACATCGAGGGCCAAATGAATGAACACATCGCCGCCACGTCGATGTACTATCTAGACAGCGAGAACATCGCCGATAACAGTCTGTACTTTCGCATGCAGACGTCCGCGTACCTCAACGATGATGATGCATACCAGGTCGGCCAGGACTCGTACAAGTGGATGGAAGGTGTATATGGGACTGGATTTGGGTGCGGCAACTCGCCGTGTTTGCAGAATTATGGAAGTGTGGTGACAAAGCAGGGGCGCTTGCTGGCGTTTCCCAATGTCTTGTAAGCACGTGCTGAATCGTGACTGAAGAGTTTTTGCTAACGAGACGGACAGTCAACAGCGCGTGTCCCCCTTCAAGCTCATCGATCCAACAAAGCCAGGGCACCACCGCTTCGTCACGCTGTGGCTGATCGACCCTACTAAACGCGTCATTAACACCGCAAACGTCCCACCGCAGCAACTATCCTGGTACAACAAGTTGCTCCTCAGTGGCACCGCTGAAGCGCGCAAAGCCGCGCTAGCAAAACTCCCTAGACGAGAGGATACGACGGAACAGGCCCGATCCGCGTCTCGAAATAGTTAGCGCAGAATTTATATAGAGGCTAAAAACTCTATTAAAGAGAAGGTCTATCTTAACCTTAAGAGCCTAATCTAAATAACTTCTTATGCATTTTTTATTAAGTGCTCTATATAAAGTCTCTTTTTATATCTCTAAACTTTTTACTGCTATAGTTAAAATTATAAAAAGTTACGTTATGCATATTATTAAGATTAGAGTTATAATAAAAACTATATAGAATAGCTATGCGTTAACGCAGCAAGATAAGAATAATAGTAATAGTAATAGCGTTATATACTATAAAAAAGAATATTACGTATTGCTTAATAATTGCGATAATATTTTCTATTTTCTAGAAGAATTTAGTATCTTAGTTTGCAAGCAGCACTATATAGATATAATTAATCTAGATATATATCTCTTATAGTATTATAATATAGATACTATAACTTAATAATAGATTATTAACTGCTTTGCGCATATTGCTACTATTAAACTAGATTAAATTAAACTCTCTAAAGAGCCTAACCTCTAGAACTAATTTAATTGCTGCTACTACTACTTAAAAACTCTAACTATATAATTTAATTACTGCTACTGCTTATATAAAAGGTAATTAGTTCTAGAAACTAATTACTTTGCGCTTATACTATATATATATCTACTCTAAAGTGCAGATACTATAGAGTAACTAAAGTATCTCTTTTCTTTTATTACTTCTTATTATAATATGCTACTTATATACTCTAGATATTCTTTGCTAAGTAATATACACTTAGCTCTATAATCTTTAGCTTACTTATATATAATTCTATAAGTAGAATACTATACTTCTAGGCTGCTGTCTATACTAAAACTAAATAATTATGCAATTCTATAAGAGTATACTACTTATCTTAACTCTGCATATCTATATATATAATTCTAAGTTTGCAACTCCTACGTAGCAGAGTTGCAAACTTAGAAAATTATACTAAATTATCTACTAGAACTGCTGCTACCTTCTTCTACTACCTAGAAAATTTATTATGCTCTATAGATCTTACTATTACTCTGCAAAGTTATTATTTTTTATCTATGCTTATTATTCTAATACTCTTAGAATGCCTGTATAGTTCTTTTTAGCTCTAAAAAGACTTTTCTAAGTATTTAATACTCTGCTCTAGCTAAGAACTATGCTTTTTAGCATATTTCTCTCTTAAAATTTATTTAATTCTCTTCTCTCTTCTCTTCTTACTTTCTTTATTACTTCTTATCTTTCTTTTATATAATAGCAGGTTAGTATAAAGTTATCTTTTATACTTTTTTCTTCTCTAGAGTAATTATTATATCTTTTCTAACACTTTTTATTCTTACTATGCTTCTGCTAGAGGCCTAGAGCTCTTATAAGTTATAAAGGCAGCTATAATCTCTTAAAAGAGTTAGAATAAGTTAAATAAGATAAAATAAGTTTGCTTCTAGCTTATATATGCCTCTATATTTAATATATAAAAGGATAGATTACGTAAGAAGGCAGTTAGTTTTCTATTCTACTACTTAATATGCTCTATTTAGTTATTTAATATTAAATATAGCTTTATACTAATAGTTTTAGCATCTATCTTAGCTAAATATGCTCTCTTACTACTAAGCACTTATTATTTCTATTACCTTTAAGCCTACTTAAAGCTAACTATCTACTAATAAGCTATATTATTAGTATAGTATTATAAGAGATATTAACTAGTTTAGGTAAAATTAAGTTAGTGCTCTATTTTAGCTATATATACTATATAGCTTAGGCTAGATTTAAACTAGAAGAAGCTCTCTACTTTAAGTTCTATCTACTTAGTAGTCTAGAAGCAGTACTCTTATACTATTCTCTGCTTTAAGTTATTATCTCTTTCTTTCTTAACTTAAAACTACCTAGAACTATTATAACTAGATTAATATAATTCTTTTCTTAGAAGATTACTCTATTCTTCTCTCTAATAATCTCTAGTTTAGTGCTTCTATTATTAAATTTAATAATAACTAAGGCTTTACTAGCTCTAATCTATCTAAAGAGAATCTTTCTTATTCTCTATTGCCTCTAGAGCCTTGCCTAAACTTTAATCTTCTTAACTTTAGTACTTTATAAGTCTCTTGCTACTTCTACTAAGTATATTACTAGTAAGCTAAGAGATTATTAGATAGAATTGCAGAGACTATAATATTTTAGCTTTGCTATAGAGATAGAGAAATTAATATTCTACTCTTTAAGCCTCTACTAAGGTATCTTTTTAACTTTTTATACCTCTAAGTACTAGAAGTAAGAGAGTTCTAGAATAATTTATATTAGTATAACGCTGCTTTTACTTTTATATTATTAGATTATACCTCTATTAGTTATAAAGAGAGCTATAGCGTTTAGGTATTTACTATCTATAGAGCTCTTTACTACTAAACTAGTCTATTAGAGAAGCTTTATAAAGGCTAAATTACTACTTATACCTAGTTATACTTCTATAATAAGCAGTACGCAGACTATTTATAGAGTAATAGAAACTCTATACTACGCTAAGATACTCTTTCTAAATTAAATATTATGCTTTATAAGCTTTCTAACTCTTATATTACTATCTATAAGACTATATAGCAGCGTCTTACTAAGGCTATAGTTAATTAGCGTATTATTCTCTAGAATAACTTTACTATTACTCTTAAAATAGATAGTAACTATTAGATAGAGAACGTTTAGGTTACTAAGAAGGTTAGTTTAATTCTTTAAAACTCTTAAGCGTCTAAAATAGAGTACTCTATTATTCTTGCTACTTAAGATAGCACTATATTATATACTATTAAAGCTTATTAGCTAGACTATATGCCTCTATACTATATTCTTATATTCTCTAAAGGTAGTAGAAGTTAGTTAATAATAATAGAGGTTCTTAATTAACGTAGAGTGCTTATAAGAGTTAGGTTAATATAGAAAAAGTATTATTAATTCTATCTTTATACTTGTCTAAAGCAAAGAATAGTCTCTTTTCGCTATTTTTAGCTCTTTTAGTAGTAGATTATTAATATATAGGCTCTTATTAAGCAAAATAAGCTTAATTTTATCTGTTATAACTAGAAAACGTTATATATAGAGCTTTATTAGAGAGTTATAGACGCTCTCTTAAACTAAGACTATAAGTAAGGTCTAATAGGTTATTAGATTATCTTTCTAGCAATCTATTTAGGCTGCTAAAGATTTATATAGAACTATTACTATAACTCTATAGCTATATACTAAGACTTTAGCTGCTTAATCTTATTTCTTATCTTTACTACTACTTCTTATTAGCTTAAGGTTTAATAGGAGCTTAGCTAAGAAGAAACTAGTATTAATTAGCCTAATCTTATTACTTAGGTATTCTATCTAAAGGTTTAGAAGTTTCTAAAGAACCTAAAAATATACTTTAGCGCCTAACTTAGATATATTTACACTATTAAGTATTAGAAATACAGCCTTCTCTATATTTATCTGCTTCTTTTTCTACCTATACTAACCTATATAGCCTTTACTAATACGAATTATATTAATAGCTATATCTATATAGAGTTACTTACCTCTAAGAATAACTCTAATAGCGTTTTAACTGCTATTATTCTAAAGTTTATAGTCTATAGATCCTTATAGAGAAGAAGAATACTTTAACGCTCCCTTATATAGTAAAACAGAGTTATAGTTTACCTAAAAAGTATTTAAAAAGCTTTTCTAAGCTATTTTATGCTTCTACTATTATCTCTATAGATAGTTATCTGCAATATTAGCGCTAAAATAATAGTATATAATATACTATTCGTCCTAAACAGAGAGATTTCGTTATTAATAACAGCTAGATTATCTTATACTACTCTTCTCTACTCTAGAAATATGCTGCTTATATTAATATTAAGATTTATAGTACTATCTATACTATATACATATTAGAATTTCTAATATTAGGTTAATAATAGTACTAAGCTAGCCTATTATTATTAGGAATTTTAATATCAGATTAATATTAACTTTTTTCTAGCCTATGCTCTTCGTATATTAACTTTGCGCTCTTTATATATTAACTTTGCGCTCTTTGCATATTAACTTTATGCTCTTTGCATATTAACTTTGCGCTCTTTGCATATTAACTTTATGCTCTTTGTATATTAACTTTGCGCTCTTTATATATTAACTTTGCGCTCTTTGCATATTAACTTTGCGCTCTTTATATATTAACTTTACGCTCTTTGCATATTAACTTTGCGCTCTTCGCATATTAACTATCTATAATAAAGTAAGGCACTATATATATTTTAGTTCTAAATCTCTATCTAAATTATATACGCTTATACATCTTAATTAGAGGCTATCTCTCTATTTATAAAAGTGCAGTATTTAATCCTGCACTTATAAAAATAGCTCTCTTTTATAAGCCTATATATATTAAGAATATAAAAGCATATATATTAAATCTCTCTAGTAGTTATATATACTATAAGAACTTAAATAATAAAGATATTTTAGAACTTATAAATATGCGCAGTAACATTATTATATAAAAAGCTGCAAGATCTAGGTCTCTTCTATGTCGTTATTCTAGTTGCTTAATACTATCTTAAATCTTTCTTAGCTTAGCGTTTCGTATATTCGCTTTATTCTAGAGAGCTCTATTCTACGCAGCAAATTAATAGGCTGCGTTGCTAAATATTCTTTTAAGTTATTAAGAAAAGAGAACTCTATTAGTAGAGGATAACTATGTATATATACTAGGAAAAGTAGCTTAATTAGATAAGCTATCTCTTATACGTCTTAATTATACTCTGCTAATATCTCTACTTACTATTCTATCTAAGTTTGCAATAAAGTCTTCTTAATATACGCACTTAGAACAAGCGTACGCAGAAGTAAGGCAAATATTCTAACTATTCTAAAACGCCTTTTTATAACGTTCTATCTCTTTCTCTAGTTTAAGAATTTGCTAAACTTAATTCATAAATCTGCATTCTATTCTTTTATTATACTTAGCTCTAAGATATCTTTATAGCATAGCCTAAAGAGGTGTTCTTTCGTACTAGCACTCTATATTACCTTCTAGAACTATCTAATCTATAGCTATTTACTCTTATCTTTTATTCTAGTTGCTTAACGTATTTATATAATCTATCTATCCTATACTAATATAGCATTTTACCTATAATATTCTTAACGCAACTCTTCTGCGCTTAATAATACTCTATCTTAATTAAATTTGCGTCGTAGCGTATAAGTCTAGCTTTATCTAGTAGATCTTAACTATTCTACTAAGTTAACTTAAGTTAGTAACTTACAGTCTTATTTGCAGGCATTAGAGTATACTCTACTATAGCATATATACTATAATTCTGCTTCTATATTTGCATAATTATTCTCTAGTTATTAAAAGCCTTCTATGCTCTAACTAATATAGCTTTATTAATTATAGTAGTAACTATTATAACTCTAGCGCTAGAGAG
>NW_001884581.1:381263-383353 GCF_000146915.1 Parastagonospora nodorum SN15 | reverse complement strand
ATCTTTAAAGCTAAGCATTATTCTAAAAAAGACTTCGATAGAGTCTTCTCTTTATTAAACTCTTTAAGTTTAGAAGTTATTATATTACTATATATTTCTATAGCGCTAAGGTTAAAGTATCTATAGTTAATTTTATCTTCTTAATATTTCTTATATACTTCTTATAAGCATTAGTGCTATAGCAGAAAGGTATAGCTTCTATTAATAAGTATTCTTTAAGTAGCCTTAAATTTCTTATTATATAAGTAGAATAATCTACTTATATATTTATTATAAAGATATTAGAAGTAAGTATGCTTTAAGTAATTAAACTATTAATACTTATATTCTTAGTTTTATACTAGAAACTATAGTATATTTAGTTTCTCTTAGATATATATACTGCATATATTAGTTATATATATAGTCTATAAGATTATATAATATTTAAAGTTTTAATAGTCTTATAGATACTTAATATTTTTCTTAGCTAAGAATATAACTTATTATTATTACTAGTATTCTGCTTTAGCTTTATTAAGCTAATCTTATTATATAAATTAATGCCTAGCTTTATTAATAAGAATTAATTCTTATTTATTATTAATAAGTCTTTAAATATATTTCTATTATAACTTATTATCTAATATCTAAGTAAGTTCTTATTAAAGATTAATATATCTTTATATATATCTAGTGCTTTATACTTCTTGCAAAGTCTTATTATAAGGGTTTAATTATTTCTCTTTAGTATTGCTAAGCTAATATTATGCATAAGTAGTTCTTATGATTTTTTCTAACTAGAGAAAACGTTCTAGTCTAAGCCTAGCTATAGTCTAATACCTATCTCTATAGTCTATGCTATATAATATTCGTCTTATATTTAATATCTTATCTTCTTAGATTAATATTTTAGCATTAGTAAGTCTAGTAGACATATAGATAGCTAGTTTCTTTATTAAAAGTAGTTTATTATCTATATTATATTCTTTCTCTTAGTAACGTAGTTTATAAGCGAGCTAGCTACCTAAGCAAGCTAGCTACTAATCTCTACTAAAACGCCTGCGCAGCAATAACGCGTAATATCTGTAATAATACTAAGCTAAAAAGACTTATACTAAAGCAGATATATAGCTTGCTATCTCTAATATTAATTCTAACTAAATCTAAAGCAAACGACGCGCTATAGCTATCTATAATATCTCTTAAAGTACTATCTAAAACTATTGCGTAGAGTGCTACTCTTAACGTAACTATAAGCTAAATGCAAAGCGCCTAATAAAACTAGAAGAGGAGGTAATTATAGAGCGTATACTTAAGTATTCTATACGCAGTCTACCTATCTTAAAGGCTAATATATAAGATATAGCTAATAGACTACTTAGAGAGCGCGCTAGCAAGCCTATTAGCAAGAACTAAGTTAATAACTTTATTAAGCGTACTTCTAAGCTATAAATATGCTAGAGCTATTTATATAATTACTAGTAAGCTACCTATAAGAACTTAGTAATTATTTAGCTCTAGTTTATACTAGTTTAGAGTATAAAGAAGAAGTATAAAGTTATAGATAAGAATATATATAACTTTAATAAGTCTAGCTTCTTAATAAGTAAGATATTATCTTAGCTTATAGTAATAGGTTTAGAGAAGCTTAGAAAGATAAAGAAGCTTTAGCCTAGTAATTATAAGTAAGTTATGCTAGTATAAAGCGTTAGCATAATAGAGAAGATAATTCTACTCTTCTTTATCTTTGCAGGCAAAGTTCTTATCTTAAACTAGTTCTATAACCTTCTGCGTAACTAAGTTATCTAAGTTAGCTCTACTAGCTAAATAAATAATAATTTAGCACTTACTTAGCTTAAATACTTTAACTCTTATATGCATCTTATTAGAGTATATAAGCTACTTATTATTAATAGCTATAAGAGCTATTACGCAGTAAAATTCTAGAAATGCTATAAGAAGAAGAAGATTATTACTCTCTATATGCTTATGCACTTATTATACCTTCTGCAGCTACTTAATATTACTTAATTTCTACTATAAAGCGCGCATATGTAATAGCATCTTAGCCTTAGTACGCAGTTATATCTACTATATAATAAGAAAAC
>NW_001884581.1:279388-381163 GCF_000146915.1 Parastagonospora nodorum SN15 | reverse complement strand
ACAGCGCAATAATATTGTATAGAAGGCAAAGACGCTGCCTATCGCTAAAGAGCTAGAGGCTTAAACTATGCTTATTTAATAGAGAATATAAAGGCGCCTAGATTCCTTAGTAAGCTCTCTTAATAAGCAGGTATAATAGCTAAGTAAAGGCGCTTAGCAGATAGCGCATAATATAGTATTAGTATAGAAAGAAATAAGCTACCTTTAAGATGCTTATAAAAGTAATAATAAAGCGTAAGGCGTATAAATAATAATATATATAAGTAGAGAAGATCTTAATAGTTAGTAAGATATTAGACTTAATTACTATAATAGCAGAGAACTATTATAATAATAATAATAGACTATTAAAGAGAGTGCGCGCAGAGAGGCGCTACAGCACTTATAGCAAGACTAGATACAACGCCTATATCTATAAAGTAGAGATAGAGAATATAAAAGATAGCAACGCTTCTAATAAATAATATTCTTATATTTATAGTATATAAATTTATTATAGTATTGCGCTACGTTGCTGCGTAGGCGTTTTAGTAGAGATTAGTAGCTAGCTTGCCTTTAGGTAGCTAGCTTGCTTATAAACTACGTTTAGTTCTAAAATAGTAAATACTCTAGTTCTAGAGTATAGTATTAAATAGTTAGGTTTAACTATTTAGAAAATCTATATTAAGTTTTCTTATCTACTATATAATATTCTTCTATTTATCTATTATTATAAATAATTATTCTTTTAATAATTTCTTTATTAAAAGCTTATTATAGAATCTTCTAGGTATCTAGTCTTAACCTAGAGAAGTCTTTATATTATTAATATTCTATTAGTAAGAAGAGGTTCTTAATAAAGTTTCTATTATAGATTTCTTCTTAGATCTTAGGGTAGTTATATATATCTCTCTTATAGTTTTTAAAGTTTCCTTAATCTATTTTTCTTTAAATGCAGTATTAGTTAAGACTTATTCTAGAGCTTTATTATCTATCTATATAATAACTTACTATTCTTTAGCTTTTTTATTCTAAAGGCTAGTTAATACGTTAAGCTAATATATTACTTTATTCTTAGAGTAATAGTTACGTAATAAGTAGCTTAGTTTACCGTATAGTTATAGTAGCTTTATATTTCTATCTAGAATTCTTTATCTTTAGATATCTAGATCTTAGTTTATTCTTTATAGTAAGTCTTAGTAGTTAGTTTACCTCTCTTTAGTTAAGAGTTATTAAGATATATTTTCTTATAACTATAGGTTTTATAGAATTCTAGAACTTTATGCTATTTCTAGTAATACTATTATCGTATAGGTTAGATTAAACGCGTCTTCTATTAACGTACCTTATAGGTTAGCTAGATACATAGTTTAGCTAGATACTTTTGCTAAGCTTCTACTAAATTCTACCTCTTAACGTAATACCTTAATAATAACACTAGATAGACTCTTCTAGCGAACGTTATATATAGACTGCTCTTTAAGCTCTTAAATAAGATATAATATTATTCTCTATAACGCGCTGCAGCTATCTATAACGTCTCTTAAGTAATACTAAGCAATTAACGCGCTAGACAGCTTTTATAAGCAGATTGCTAGCTTAAAATAAAGAATCTAACTAAGATTAAGAAAGATATAGTTATTAAGCATATACTTAAGCTAGTTATGCATAGATTTCCTTCTAGGCTTATAGCTATAGCTAATATAGCTAATTCTCTACGCGCTAAGCGCAGTCTAGGCTAAGTTAGCTTAAACTAGCCTAGTACGTTTATTAAATGCTGCTCTAAGCTCTAAATAAAGTTTAATTAGTAAATATAACTATAAGAGAGCTCTCTATAAGAATTTCTAAGGTTATATAAGACTAGTTCTAGCTTATAGAGAATATAAAGGCAAAGTATAGTATCCTTAATAATAATATATATAACTTTTAATAAGTCTAGCTTTATAATAGGCTAGATCTTAACTAGAGTAGTTATTATAGCTTTAGAGCAATAAGGATAGCTAAAGATAGTATAATAGAGTAATTAAGAATAGATAATAGTTATCTAGAGCGTTAACGCAACAGAGTAGGCTATTCTACTCTTTATTATCTTTAAGAGCTACTACTACCTTCTTAGCTTAGTATAAGAAGAAGAATCTATCTTATAATTAGGTTATTGCAGTCTCTAAGAATAGCTAAATAATAAATAAGCTTAGTCTGTAGTAGTTAAAGCACTTTAATAAGTATATAAAGAGAAGAGTTATAGGCGCTTATTAGCTGCTTATTATTAATAGCTATAAGAGCTATAACTTACTTAAATTCTAGTAATACTATAAGGATAATAAGATTATTATTCTCTATATACTTTCTTACTTATTGCACCTCTTATAGCTTCTTAATATAGGTTATTTTGCCTCTTTAAAGAAAGCATATAGACGCTAAGCTAAAGAGCTTATACGTAACTAGATTATATATATTATAAAACTTAAGTTTTCTACTATACTTTAAGTGCATCTTTAACGTAGTAATTACTCTTAGTAATATCTAAGAAGAGTTTTAAAGCGCTAAATTAGTCTTATTTAACCTAGAGCAGATTATATTAGCTTTTAACGTCTGCATCTATACCTTACTATTACTTACTATTAAAGACTATTCTTAGCAGTTATAAACTCTAAGTAATACTCTTAAATTAGAATTATAATTAACGCTTATAAAGGCAAGAATTTAGAGGCATATAGATAGCTTACTAACATCTATAGTAGAGGCCTTTAAGAAAGTCTTAAAAGAAATAGTAATTATTATGCATAAGCTAGTATTAGCGCAGAAGAAAATTACTAAGCTTTAAGTAGCTAATAAAGCTGCTACGTAACATAAATTATATAAAAGAAAGCATATATAGGAAAAAGAGACCTTAATAGTTAAAGATAGTCTTTAATAGATAACTCTAAAAGAGTTTAGTATGCATAGTAATAAGAAGAAAGCAAAGAAGTAAGTTCGCGCTAGTATAAGTAAGCTCTTCTAAAGGCAGTATAGATAGTATAATAAGACTAGGCATAATACGCGTATATATAAGAAAGTAGTAGAAGTAGACTCTAAATAATATTATATCTTGCTTTATACTATATAGAGCTAAAGTAGGTTGTTTTGTGCTAGAATAAAGTAGTTTTAGTAGAGGCTTAGTAAAAGTATTTAGCTAAACTATGTGTCTAGCTAACCTATAAGGTACGTTATCTTTAGTCTAATAGTTTATATCTAGTTCTTTAGTTATTTAAAAGCTTCTCTTTTCTAGAGCTAGCTTATATAACTTATTATTAACTCTAATAGCTTTCTAAATAAAGTCTTTAAGATTATTAATTATAGTTCTGCTACGCATAAGTTTAGCGCATATAGAGTATTTAAGATCTTATTTATATATTCTTATAAGAGTAATATTACTCTATTAGGTTTGCATAGCATATTATTAGAAAATTATAGTATAGTTAGCAGCTAACTTAGTTTATTTAAGATATTAGATTTTCTATTTTATAACTAAGAATTTCTTAATTAGAGAGAATATTTACTTAAGATAAGTTTTAAATATATCTTAGCTTTCTATAAGTATAGTATTATTAGCATTATTAATATTATTATCTATATACGTTTTAAGAATAGATAGTACTTATTTTTTAGTATCTCTTTTTATATAAGTAAAGACTAAAATAACTTTATTATTATTATTAATCTTATCTTCTTTAATATAGAATAGTTAATTAAACTAAAGAATCTAGTTCTTAAGCTTATTATAGTCTCTATAGAAGTTATTAAGCTTCTAAGCCTTAAGAGTAGAATATCTATAGATCTAAGAGAACTTAGATATATCTATAGCTATATTACTTATCTTAAGAGTCTTTAAAGTATTAAAATCTATTAAATAGCTAATAATTAGATAGCTAGTATTAAAGAGCTTAAGTTAGTTTTTATAGATAGAGTAAAGTAGTACTAGATATAGAAGTAGAGTATACTAAGATAGTAAGAATAAGCTTCTATAAAGAGTATAATATATTAAGTAACTTAAAGTATAAAGTTAAAGATACTAAACTATAAAAGTTCTGCGCCTTATCTATATACTAGTATTATCTTATATATTCTATATTATTCTACGTTATCTTATATATAAGATATTATAGAATATTATAAAATTCTATAGAACGCATGTAACTATTCTATAGTTACTTTCTACTAAGCCTATAGAATTATATGCTCTATAGAGTAGCATTATCTATTAGTTCTTATATGCTAATCTTTATGCTAACTCTCTCTAGTTAGTATTCTGCATCTTATAAAGACTGCTATGCCTCTTTCTATAGATTTATAATAGCTACCTCTTATTTTATATTCTTAAACTCTAGATACTCTCTCTAGAAGTATTTAGGCTTATTATAGCTCTAATAGACTAATATAGAGTCTTTTAGGCTATCTTAAGCCTATCTAGCTAGCTTTAGTTCTATCTTTACTACGTTAGACTTTTTAGCTTTCTTCTAGTTCTATAAATGCTTTAAGTATAAATCTAGTAAGATCTTATATTAACTCTCTCTTTTAAGCGCTAGATACTTTAGAAAGATAGTTATTCTATTTATCTTACTTTAGTAGTAGTAAGTAAGAGTATTTAGCTTAGAGACTATTATATATTTAAGAGAGTCTCTTAGCACAAGGTTCTTTCTAGATCTCTAGAAGTAGTGCGCTTATAAAGTCTATTCTAATACTACTCTTCTAAGTAATTACTTAGCTTACTCTATAATATATTTATCTTTACTAGAAGAATATTAGAGTTCTAGTTCTGCTGCTACCTAGTACGTTTTAGATAATTATAGGCTATAAGATGCTAAATTGCCTTAAAACTAAGATAATTAAGTATTACTATCTTAAGTTAGGCCTATAAAGGCTGCTAGGCAGAGTTTAACTATTTTTAATTCTACGCAAATATATCTTAAGTAGAGTAAGTAGTTTTATTAAAAAACTTTACTATAAAATCTACTTTATAGAGATTAGAGTAAAATATATTAAGTACTTTATAAAATATTACTTTATAGTTATATACTTAGCAGTTATACTATAAGTAGTTATAGTTTATAAATATCTTTAGATTCTTTAGATAAGAAGCACTAAGATTTAATATAAGCTTAGCTCTATAAGTTAGAACTAGATAAATAAAGCTCTTATTAAGTACTAATAGATTATTTGCTTATACTTTACGCTTTAACTCTCTAAATTATACTAGTTCTTAGTAGTTACGTTTAAGTTTAGCTTAATTCTAGAGTTATTTTAGCTCTCTTATAATTATAGCTAAGTTACTATTATTATTAATTATTACTAACTAAGAGAGTAAAATAGAAGCTAACCTAGCCTACGCTACTATATTATTACTTAGCAGAGTTAAAGTTAGAGTAGCAGAATCTAGGCTAGGCTATAATAAGCTAGACTAGTTCTCTAGAAGTAGTATTACTGCACTAGAGAATAGAGAGAATACTTTCTCTGCGTTATTATCTACTATATACAGAGTAGAAGCAGCCTGGCCTTTCTCTATAATATATAAAATCTAATAGGCCTACCTATAAGCTTATAGTGTTAGAATAATATATATAAGAGTATTATAAGATAAGTAATTTAAATATTAGATAATATAATATTGCTAGATACTAGATGCATAGTAATAATAGAAACAAGAGTATATTATCTTATAAAACTAGAGATCAATTGCTACTAAGCTATAGTAGCAATTAATAAGTATTTATACTTAAGGCTTAGTTAGCTCTAGCCTCTTAGGCCTAGATTCTAATACTAACTTAATTAGAATAATATAGAGAGGCTTAGATTAGAATAGCTAGAGCTTTAGCTTTAGATAGTATACTAGCATATACTTTAGTTCTGCCTAGATAATATAATATATAACTATAGAAGAAATAAATAAGAAACGTAATATAAGATATTATAGTAGTAGAGAGAAGCTAGAAATAAGATTAAGAAGATAGCGCTAGAGTAGAATCTTTATATAGTAAGCCTTTAATACTTCTGCTTAGCAAATTAAATTAAACGTTATACTCTAAGAAATAGCCTTTATTATTGCTGTAATTACTTACTATTAATTATTATAGTTATAAAGTTTTTAGCTCTAATATAATATTAAAAGATATTATTAGTATATTAGAGCTTTAGCTATGCTGCTAAGTTGTTTATAGACTAGTCTATAATATATAGTAGAGAATAGTAGAGCTACTAATATATTAGATCTTATCTTTATAGAGCTAGTAAGCTTATATACTCTAATAATCTTAAACGCATAAGACTTATTTTATAGTTACTCTTAAGTAAGACTAGTTATAATAGCAATATAATATAGTATAGAAAGTTATTTAGATTATAAGATAATAGCAATAATAGTAGTATAACTTATAGATAGAAATAGAAGATTATAGCTAGATAGATAGCTTTATCTATTCTTAACTTATATGCTTATATAGTTTTGCTACTATAGTTATATAAATTATAAGTACTATATAAATTATAAACTTACTAAGCTTAGCTTAGAGTAGAGTAGTTATTATTACTTAAGCTAATTTTTAAGAAGTTTCTAGTATTAGTTTCTAGTGCTTATATAAGCCTTACTTAGAGCTATTAACTAGTACTAGATTATATATTCTTATATTTTTTTAATACTTTTTTATACTAATAGTAGAGAGTAGTTACTATCTTCTTTTAGTCTAGCTTATTTCTTAATAATATCTCTACTTTGCATTTATATCTAGAATAAATACTTTCTATCTTAGAAGTTAGAGCTTAAAGTAAGCTATATTTACTTAGTTATTAAATAAAATAATATTTTTAAGCTCTAAGAGATATATAGCTTTATATCTTAAGAGAGAGATAGTATAGATATATTTGCATATATACCTAGAAATTAAATAAAAGACTTAGTAGCGCTTATCTTCTTCTTTATATATTAGTTTAAATCTAGCTTCTCTTACTTCTTAATTTCTTTTATTTATATACTAGTAGATTATAAGTAGCTAAAGAAGCACTACTTATAAGCTTTTTATTAAGAAACTTTTTAGATATAAATCTAAGTTAACTAAGTTTTCTATATAATTTTATATCTATCTAAGCATAGTCTTTCTATAAAGAAATAAAGCTAGAAAAATTTATTATCTTTAAAGTTTTTCTTTACTTAGTTAGTTTTATACTTAGTATTTTAATATCTAATTTTTTATCTATAATATACCTAGAAAATCTAATTCTAGTTCTAATATCTCTAGAACTAGTATATAAAAAACTCTAAAAATCTAGAATCTATTTATTAGATAATATAGCATTAATAGATACTAGATATATAGTAACAATAAAAATAAGAGTATATTATTCTATAAGACTAGAGATAAATTGCTACTAAGCTATAGTAGTAGTTAATAAGTATTTATATCTAAGGCTTAGTTAGCTCTAGCCTCTTAGGCCTAGGTTCTAATACTATTTCTCTTTATTATATAGATTATTTTTAAAAAGTTATAGATTACTACGTTGCTATATAATATAGGTTACTAGAGTTTAAAGCTAAGTAAGCTCTCTTACTTTACTTAGCTCTAATCTTAGCTATACTAGGCTTAATTAGGTAATCTTTAAAGCATTAGAAAGCTCTAGATTAGAGCTTTGTATATCTTAAATAATATCTTAAAACTATTTCAAACTCGTAGAGTTATAACAGAAAGAGTAGTGCTAAGGAAAAAGTAGCCGGTTCGGTGATGTAGCCGGCTCGGTCATGGTTTACGTTATGTATCTAGTATTTAATAACATTATATTGCCTAACAAAACCTTTCTTTGTAACTCTTTCAATCGTTACCAGCCTGCTGCGCCACTATTCACAAGATACGTATCTAGTATCTGGGCCTTGCATCTCGACCTTAAGAGTAATGAGCCCAATATGGTCGCTATCTAACGTGGCAACAGTAGTGCAGAGTGTGTATTTATCAACGGCATCCTTTGCTTGACTTAGGGCAAGTTCAGTTCTCTTTAGTACCGGCGCCAGCGTGCCATGCTGCGGAACAGCCGTAGCAATTCGCAGCGAAACGTCCTCACAGGTGTGTGGAGATGATATAGCGAGAGTAATATTGAGGTAGTCATCGACCAATGTTGTCCAGCGGGGTACTACAAAAGCTGTCCCAGTGATTGCGAAGGACTGCACCGCGACAGTCGAAGATTCGACAGAGAATGAAGTCATGCGCCGTAGATCTGGGCCGGATACGGAGAAGGGAAAGTACGTCAATTTACCGTAACGACTTCCATCTCGACCGAAGGTTGAGCTGCCAGTTGCCGTCTCTGGTAGCAACTCGCTAGTGTGATTGGATACACGGAAACTTAACAACAATGGTGGGCGAATCATCAGCCCCAGTGAGTATTCTGAACTTGCCGGACAGCTTCAACTTCCCATGTGCATCGAAGTCGAAGGTAACGTTGCATTGGCTTGACGGCTAAGGCTTCGATGACAGGTCCGAGTTGTACTCCTGTGGGGACCGTGTTCATCATGCGATTGAACAAACCGACACAGGTGTCCAGGAAGGTATCTCCTTGAGCAAATAAAGCTTGCATAGTTGCATTTTGGTCACTCTCGTAAAGTCGGAGATCTGAACGAGTGGTAACGTTGTTCGATGTCACCAGCGGTCCGCCTCTCTTCCCCGTTCCGTGGAGATACTCGCCCAATACTGCCGGGTCAAAAGCGCCACGCGTGCTATCGAAGTTGCTGCCACCATTTGTGTTGTTGGGCGTGACGGCAATCTCCTCGACCACATCAGGGAACCCTCCCTGGGATGGTTAGTAAAAGAAGCCGTATTGTTGAAGCTTACCAACATGATGCACAGATCCCATGGTATGCCCACATGCAGTCAAACCTATGGAATCTACTTTGTCGAAGCCTGCGCGCTCAAAAAAGACCAAGGTTTCCTCCAGGTCGGTCTCTGGAGCGGGTACGCCAGTCGTAGAGCCTGCTGATGTAGCATCAATACGGCCAGCACGATAGGGAATATTTCGACCACCGCAAAGATTGTTGGACATGGCGGTTCCGAGGGCAACGAGATCAGCCACTGCGACTCGATCAGCACCTCACCCCATCTCCCGGTTGGACTTGCTTACTGGACACTGCATTGTTCACAAACGGGCGCCAGAATGTGAAACTATCGTTGAATGCACTACCAGAGTTCTCGCTGCGTGCGGTTTCGAAACCAATGCTCGCATCGACACCGCCAGTTCCTGCACTGACATTTGCGGTGACAAAGTCATGAAACAGAACTCGCATCCATTGTGCGGCGGTCGTGCGGCCACTATTAAGCGCGGCGGTTCCTATTTGCGTGACATAGTTTGTGCAAGGGGTGATGGCAGAAGAAAAGTTTGAAGCATATGTACCCCAATTGTCAACCAGGATATGCTCGAGAAGATGCGTTTGCACGTCTGGGTAATAGAAGGCCGCTTTGGACCCGGCCAGCAGGGATGCAATAATGACTTTCGCAGACAGAAGCATGGCGATCTGATTTGACTCAAGGTAGAGACGCGCACACTCACGACACTAAAGAAGTCGTCAAGTCTTATAGAAGTGGAATGTCTCAACAAGGCTAAATATTCTGGATCGAGCACATTTCCCAGCTTGAAAGGAGCGCCACTCGCCACAACATTTGTTCGCAGGCGTGAGCCCGGCTAAAGCAGTAGGGCTGATCGCGTATCGATGCAGCACAATAACCGGTGCAGTATGCACCGTAAGCCGCATAACGACATGCGACTAGAAAATGTCAGCACCAACCGAGGGCGGGAGATGAAGCCACAACGCCTGAGAATGAAGCTTGATGGATGTCGTTTACGGGTGCAGTGCGATGATGACTTAAGGAATACCTAATAGCACTAGGCAAAAGTCTGCATGCCTAAACAAGGCCCCTCGAAAAGGACCTCATGATCTGGCAGCTTGCCACCCGCGAATGGTGCCGTGATAGCAACTGTTTCTTGATCAGAGGGATATCGGGTGATGTGCCCGGCTCCAGCAGTGTCAACGGCGAAGAGTAAGCCGGACTTTCCTCCAACTAGCCAGAGGCTAACGGAATCATCTTGAGGGGCGGTAACATGCGCAACGCCAGAGAGGAAGTGAACCAGCTGTGGGGCAGGTGCCGTATGTAAGCCACCATCGTAGCGCGGCGGTAAGATGGTGTAGGCAAGATTGGTGAAGTTGCCTAGGGTGGCAACCTGGGCACCACTGACGCCGGGCGTGGAGGAACGTCGAAAGGGAGCGGCCATCTTCCAGCACTCGACCACGGTGCGATTGTGCTTTGTTACAAGGGCCGGGGCAATGAGGTAGGTTGTGTTAGCCTGCAGCTGTGCTGCGATGACTATTGCAAGGAGTGGTAACGATGAAATGTACGAGAGGGCGTGCATGCTGAAAGGCGATGTAATGGTAGCGATGGAATTGATGTATGCAAGAACGAGGAAGGTGCGAGGGAGGCTCTATTTGTGCAAACCTTCAAAGACGGGGCTACCGGTACATGGATGGTGCTGCGGACGTGGTCGGAACGAGGGCCGATGGTGCTGACAGGGCATTGCAATGTATCTACTGTAGGTCATCCAGTGCGAAGCAAAGGAAATGGCCGAAAACGGTGGATTACGGAAGATGGGTAAGAACCGGAGTGGGTAAGAATCAAAGTGGGGTATGCAAGTTGTTGTGGTAGTTGTAGTAGTTGCAGTAGTTGTAGTAGTTGTAGTAGTTGCAGTAGTTGTAGTAGTTGTAGTAGTTGTAGTAGTTGTAGTAGTTGCAGTAGTTGTAGTAGTTGTAGTAGTTGTAGCTGTGGCCAGACTCAGACTAGTCAGACTTCGGCCGGCGGAATTTGGAGCATCGATCAACTTCGTCACGACTGTCGCCCGCTAGAGCATTTCTCGCCATCAGCGCCCGCCCGCCACATCACGACCGTTCTGCTACCGTCCCGCCGTAGCACATCCCAGGCGCGGCATCCCACACCTCACACACACGCTCGAACATCCCCCCTCGCCATCGCATCCTGCCCGCCACCCACCCAGCATGTCGACGCTCCTCCGCCGGTCAGGTCAGCTAGCGCGGATAGCCAGGCCAAGTCTGACTGCCGCATCGCGAGCTCCCCTCACCCTGCGACGACGAGTACCAATTCCACAGTGCATATACGCCCAGCAGCGCGCGCGGAGATTTGCGACAGGCCCCCCCCAGGAACCCAAGAACAACAAGGACAAAGACAATGACAATGGCAATGACGAGACCGCGAAAACGGACGGCCAGACAGAGAAGCCCGAGACCGCAAAGAGCGGCAAAGACGCACAGCAGCACATGTCGAAGCTCACACCCGAAGAGGAGAAGTTGCTTGACCAGCTGGTCTCATTCGTGTCCATGGGCGTGCCCAAGACCCAGAAGCAGGCAATAAAAGACGCAATGGACGAGATCAAGAAGACGGGCATCCCGCCGGAACTGCGCCAGGAGATGGACAAGCTGGCGCGCGGGGAGAAGCTTGACCTAGCCACAGCGGCCAAGATCTCACGGTTGACCACCAACATGGCACGGAAAGCTGCTGAGCAGCAGCGCTTCAAGGATGATGGCAGCGAGGAGCCACAGCAAAAAGCTGGCGCCCACGATCCGGGACCACAAGGGAAGGAGAAGGGATCCAAGGGCGGCCCCGCTGGCTCTGGCGGCGTCATGGGCAACACCATGGACACCAATACCATTCTGATCACCGCCTTCCTTACCTACCTCACGTACAAGATGATCTTCCCCGGCGAGAACACCAAGGAGATTACATGGCAAGAGTTCAGGACGACATTCCTGGACAAGGGCTTAGTCGAGAAGATTGTCATTCTCAACGGCAACAAGGCCAAGGTTCACCTGCACCGCGAGGCCGTAGCGTCCATGTATCCTGATTCCCCGTCCGTCAACCAGAACTTCTACTACTACTTCACCATCGGTTCCGTCGAGGCCTTCGAGAGGAAGATGGATGACGCACAATACGAGCTCGGCATTCCCAGCTCCGAGCGCATACCCGTTGCATACTCCAACGAAATCTCTTGGTTCGGCACGTTCCTCTCTTTCGGTCCTACGATTCTGCTTCTCGGCTCCCTCTTCTACTTCACACGACGTGCCGGAGGCGGTGGAGGTGGAGGTGGTAGCGGCATCTTTGGCATGGGCAAGAGTCGGGCGAAGAAGTTCAACCACGAGACCGATATCAAGGTCAAGTTCGCCGATGTTGCCGGCATGGACGAGGCTAAGCAAGAAATCATGGAGTTTGTCGCTTTCCTCAAGGACCCTGGACGTTTCCAGAAGCTTGGTGCCAAGATCCCTCGTGGCGCCATCCTGTCTGGCCCTCCAGGTACCGGTAAGACACTACTGGCAAAGGCCACAGCTGGCGAGTCTGGTGTGCCCTTCTTCAGTGTGAGTGGCTCTGAGTTCGTTGAGATGTTCGTCGGTGTTGGTGCATCGCGTGTGCGCGATCTCTTTGCCAACGCGCGTAAGAGCACACCGTGCATCATCTTCATCGACGAGATTGACGCTATTGGACGTGCCCGATCAAAGTCAAATTTCGGCGGCGGCAACGATGAACGTGAAGCCACACTCAACCAGATTCTAACAGAGATGGATGGCTTCAACACCACGGAACAAGTTGTTGTCCTCGCAGGCACCAACCGAGCCGATGTACTGGACAAGGCTCTTATGCGACCCGGCCGCTTCGACAGACACATTGGCATTGACCGACCAACGATGGACGGCCGGGCCCAGATCTTCGGTGTGCATATCAAGAAAATCATCACCAATGAAGACATCGAGTTCCTCAAGGGCAGACTTGCCGCTTTGACTCCGGGTTTCTCTGGTGCCGACATTGCCAACTGCGTCAACGAAGCAGCTCTGATAGGTAAGCGTGTATTCTTCGCACGACCATGACTTTAACTAACGAGTGCCAGCTGCCCGTTATTCAGCAGAAACAGTCACCATGGTGCACTTCGAGCAAGCCATTGAACGTGTTATTGGCGGCTTGGAAAAGAAATCATTGGTCCTCAAGCCCGAGGAGAAGAAGACCGTTGCATACCACGAGGCTGGCCACGCCATTTGCGGGTGGTATTTCAAGTGGGCCGACCCTCTTCTCAAGGTTTCCATCATACCTCGAGGCCAAGGTGCCCTAGGTTATGCACAATACCTGCCCAATGGTGACACATATCTCATGAACGTCAACCAGCTAATGGACCGTATGGCCATGACACTGGGTGGGCGTGTGTCCGAAGGAACTGCATTTTGACACTGTGACCTCTGGCGCGTCCGACGACTTCCGAAAAGTCACGCAAATGGCCACCGCCATGGTCAGCAAATGGGGTATGAGCAAGAAGATCGGATACATCTACTTTGAAGACTCGGACCAGGGCCAGCAACTGACGAAGCCTTTCTCCGAAGACACGGCGAAGAACATTGACATGGAGGTCAAGCGCATCGTCGATGAGGCGTATACGCAGTGCAAAGACTTACTCACGGAGAAGAAGCACGAGGTCGGCCTTGTTGCTGAGGAGCTGTTGAAGAAGGAGATGCTGGGCCGCGAGGACATGATCAGATTATTAGGACCAAGACCATTCGAGGACCCGGCAGACTTTCACAAGTACTTCTCTGGCGAGTACGGCAAGGCTCCGGGCTTGATTGAGCCCAAAGGTGATGATGGTGTCAAGGGGCCTCTTGTGCCGCCAGCGCCCGCCTCGTTCAAGGACATCGATTCACGGCAATAAACGTGTCGATCCCTGCTTCTTTTTGTACTTGTTCTCTGGGCATGGCGAGCGGGTATCGGTTTGGTTCTCATCCCACTCTCCATCTTAGCATGCCATGGTGTTTTCATGTTAGATTGACGACCACATGTGCATAGTGGTGGTTCTGTAAAATAGTAAAGCGAATGATTCGCATAGATGTACGAAGAATTACATCGCAAGTTGACTTGAATATCTCTCCTTTCTATGTTGTCACTGGCTAATGTGAGAGCACACAGACACACAGTGAACGGGTATGTAGCGGGTGATACGTCATAGAGTGAAATGAAAATCACTGATTGTACAATCTATTCATCAATTCGATAGGAGATGTCATGTTCAGCAGACGCCACGAGCCAGTCTCCTAAATGGGCAGATCCAGCTCCATCAAATCTACTCCTCGTCGCCGAACAGCGCACGACCAGTCTTGGAGTTGTAGAATTCGTTCCTAGATTCACCACGTCAGCCCACCCATCCATCTACACTTACGCCTGATTGTCCAGAACTCACTTTTCAATGGCCCACTGCATAGTTCCGTATGCGACGAGGAAGGGGGGGATGATGTATAGGATCTGGTTCTTTGATCGGCGCGCAACGTTCCAGAAGCCTTTGGCGATGAAGTTGGCCATAGGGCGCTGTCGGTTGGGGCTGAGAGCATATGTCACGACGCCCTTGCCTGGTCGGCCACCGCCCTCGTATGGGTTACCCCAGCCGCCAATGTGCCATCTGTATGTGTCGTATTAGCCTATGTGTGTGTGTGCTGTGTGCGGCGTTGGAGCGAAGGGCGGAAGGATGGTAGGAGCGATTGCGGGCGAGACGTACGTGATCTTGGTCCGCGCGTTGGGATCGGAGCCGCCGCCAGCCATTGTGAAGATATGTCGGGGAGCGTTGGGGGTGCAATTGGTGGTTGTAAGAGGATGGCGATGAGGTTGGAAAGCGTGCAGGTGCGGCCGGAGCTCAATCGCCAAGCCTTTTCTTTCCCCTAGCGATAATGCGGTATGGCGCAACAAGCACAATAAGGCTCCCGTGATTGGATCTGACTTCACCATTGCATAAAAGAAAGACAGAACACATTCATTTCCATTTAGAACCGGCGGTCAATGGACTGAAAAGCAACGGCACGGACAGGCTGAATTTACTGCAGGTTATCAACTACGACGGAAAACGCACAAGGGCGTCTAACAGCGCGACACTGTACACTGTATAGCTTGACTTCGATTGCGAAAGCAGGGCTTTGTGTGCACCTTGAGGTAGCCTGTGCACTTTCCATCGTAGTTGATAATATGTAGTATAACGACGAGTCCAGAGGCCACCTTACACGGTGCCAGCTTCACACCGGCACGCACATGGCCTGCCCGACTCTCAGCCGGTTACAGTCGACGTCCTCGTTTCCTTCCAGCCCCAGCAGCTCCTCTACACCCAGACTATGACTCTGCGCAATCGCCCAACATGTCTCGCCCTCCTCGACTCGAATATGACGACCGCCTTCATGACAGTCCAGAACCTGCGAGGTTCCGTGGTCAGCCCGCATGCCAAAGCTGCCGTTGACGCCTCTGAACACCAACAGCAGGAATACAAAGATGAGGAGTGCGAACGGGAGCATTGTGCGCATGGCCTCGCGGTGGTTCCGGTCCACGGCGTGGTTGCGCTCTTCAATATCTTCGGGTGGCGTGTAGCTTGTCGATTGGGGCGTCTCGAAACCGGCTGGTCTGAGTTCCCCGTAGCGGGAACCCGGTTCGGACTCGAAGAGGTTGCCGTTGGCGTCGCGGAAGGTGTAGCGCTGTGTGTCGGCATCGTAGCCTATGCGCTGCATGCCCTCGGGCAAGCGATGCTCGTCCTGGAGCTTATCAGTAGTGTTCTTCGGAGCATCTCACTCGGTACCGGGCTTACATCGTCCATGTCTGTGAAACGGCCCATATTCAAATGCTAGGCTGTGAGATGTGTTGATTGAGGTGTAATTGAACTATGCTCAGGCAAGTGCAGGTAGTGTCACGCAACCTCTGGGGTAACTGTGCTTTGTATGCGACGATTGTGCGAAGGTGCAGGTAGATGGCAAAATACACAGCCTCGCAGCCCGCCTGAATCAATAGATAGTGCTGTTGTCAACGTTATGACGCGTGCGCTGACTGCATGTACAGAATGTGATTGGAGGTGGTGCTGTCTAAGCCACCATGTTGATGATCTAGACCCTGTTTCAACATGCCATGCTAGCGACACCGAGTAGGAATGGCAGTTTGTCGCGTGCGCGTGCATGCATGCACCGAAGGAGACTATATTAAGAAAGATGCGTTGTGGCTTTGGAAAAAGATCTAATACACTTCCTCAATGGACAATCTCTCAAGAAACGTGAAGCACAACATGAAGATCTTGTGCTACAGAAGAAGGCGTGCACAATCTTGGAAGGCCGGAGGTGTGCATCACGTGCTGTAAACTACGATGGAAAGCGACCATAGCACAATAAATAGCGGCTTATTCAATAGCCCGAAGCTGTACACAGTATCGCTAGGCTTAAGTAGCGACGTTGAAAGTTAGTGCACAGCTTCAAGTCATTGACTGCCCCTATTTACTTTCCGGTGCAGGTGATAAGTTGCACGCAGAAAACTCTTTGAAGCTTTGCCCTTGTGTAATAACCTGTCTGCTCAGGAAGAGCTATACCTGAAGCGATTTGGGTACTGTTGTTCCATTTCTTTCCTATATTGCTGTAGCGATCTTGGACACGACATGAACCTACACCTCATTCCCAAGTTTATTTGTGACCCGTCGGCTGGCATCGTAATACAGCCCAATCATCTGCTGTCGCAAAGAATTCTCTAGGGTACTTACCGCACTGTCTCCACAATCAAAAGCTGCTTGTAAGTGAAAAAAAACGTGCTAAGCCCAGCTGGCTGATACCCCTTCACCAAGTCCAATCATGGCATCACAAGCCAGTGGTAATGCCCCATGGCGATCAGTCTGTCACGGTGCGTGAGTGAACAGATTGCCGCTGGCTTGATGAAGAAATAGGGAAGGATAACGCTGTAATCCTCGGATTTGTAGCCCGTGGTAAGACGCAATGGATGTGCGGGTAGAAAGTCCGAGGTCCTCTCAACACCACCACCAGGTTGCCAGAATGATGTAAGAGCCCTTTCCCCATACGCGCATAGGACTAGGCTTGTTGACGCTTTCCACGTTATCACGAGCCCTTGGCTGTGGGTGCGGGGTTTATGCAGTTTCCATGTTCCAGAGGGGAATTTTGCCAAACAAGCTTCAATGAGCACTTGGGCAGAAGCTTATCGCAGAGTAACGCGCAGGCTGACGACGTGCAAAGATATTAGTGGTAGCGATCAGTATAGCACTGGTCTTGGTTGGCGGTAGTGAAGATGAGGAGCGGGAACAATGCCAGTGTGGCCCAGAGGATGTTTGGGACCTGCTATCCGGAGTCCCAAGGTTTGCGCTATACGTGGCTACCTAGTGCTGGCTGATGCACGTGTCCATGTTGTTTCCGCTTTGGGGAAGTCGCAGGAATGCAGCAGCAGCAATGCCTATTTTCTCTGCTGCGACGATTGCAACGCCTTCAGAGCTGCATACGGTCATGGCTGCGTTCTCGACGGCTTGCCCGCATCCGCAACAAAGATCCAGACCAGCGCACCCGGAGGAAGCCAGCCTAGTGCAGGTGTGGCGTAGCAATCGCCAGCGCGTGGTGCGGTAGACGTCATTGGGCGCTTCGTTCCAAGGCGATTCCGGTTAAGCTTGCCGATGCTTGCCCTGCAGCGCCTACGCTCAGCAAGCAATAGATAAGCGACCTTCCCGCCTCATTTCTTGTGCTTGTTCACCACCTTTCTTAGTACTTGCTGTACTGCCCCCTAGCCTCATCCACAACACACCACAATCGATGGGAGACGCCGACGAACCCTCTATACGCAGTGTCAAGTCAAAGGCAACTTGGCTTGGCTTGGGACGCAGAAAGGACACCAACCCAGCACTACCCACCCACGACCCCCACACAGCTTCCCGTGATGTTCCCGACCCGCAGCGTGGCGGCTCCAGCAGCAACACTCCAAGCGAGAAGCGCGACGGCAGCGACAATAGCACAACTGTCGGTGGCAATGTCCTCGTCAATACCGCGCCTGATGGAGAGGCATCTCCCGCCCTAGAGTCGGCCAGCCGTCCGTTGTGGTCGCCCTCACGCATCAAGGACGGATCCATCCGATTTCTTAAACACACCAAAAATGCTTTGACCCATAGCTACATCAACATCATGTTGGTGTTTGTGCCTATCGGTATTGCATCCAAACTGGCTCATCTGAAACCCGAGATTGTCTTCTCCATGAACGCTATTGCCATCATTCCGCTCGCTGGTCTTTTGGCGCACGCGACCGAGGTGGTCGCTGCACGCGTTGGAGATGCTTTGGGTGCACTCCTCAACGTGTCGTTCGGAAATGCAGTCGAGCTAATTCTCTTCATCATCCTGCTCGCCTCCGATCAGATTGAGGTTGTGCAAGCTTCGCTGCTTGGCTCTATCCTAGCCAACTTGCTGCTCATCCTAGGCATGGCCTTCCTTCTCGGCGGTCTGAAGTACCAGGAACAAGTAAGCTCATGGTCCACCATGCCCAATCGTTTTCATCCACTGACGCATGCAGGTCTACAACAACACCGCCACCCAGATGAGTGGTGTCATGCTTGCCTTGGCCGTCATGAGTCTTCTCCTACCAACAGCCTTCCACTCGGCCTTCAACGATAACGAGATTGCCGACCACGAAACACTGATAGTTAGTCGCATCACTAGTATCGTCCTGCTTCTCGTCTATGGCCTGTATCTCTTGTTCCAACTCAAGAGCCATAGGTACTTGTACGCTAGTACGCCTCAGCATATCATCGACGAAGAGTCTCATCCAGGTGTTCTCGCTGATGTCTTCGATTCTTCCAGCTCCAGTTCCTCTTCCAGCTCTAGCAGCAGTGACAGCGAAAACTCGGCACACTCATCCAATGGGACTATGAAGAGGAAGGCGAAGCGAATGGTGAAGAGGCTGCGCCGTAAATCCAGCTCTCTTTCCAAGGACTCTCATGCACCTTCTAATCCGGCTTCACCCTCCGCTGAGATTCAAAGTCCCTTCGATGAAGAAAGAAACGGCAGTGCCACGAATGCCGCACTCGATGCACCTGCAACAACCCGCCAGCGCTCCTTCAACTACGTCATGAGTGGCGACGAGGCCGACGATGACGATCAGTACGCCCCTAGAGCCCGAGACTTTGAGGTCGCGTCTTCTGCTTCAGCTCCTTACACCAAACGCGAGAAGCGCAAGCACAAGCATGAGGGGAAAAAGAGCAAGCGTGATACAAGAGACCGCAACAAGGAGCAAGAGCCGGCAGGTGAAGCAATAGCAGCGAAACCCAAGGTGGCTTTCTCTGAAAAAGTTCAGCCAGAAGATACTGCTCCAGTCACGTCCCGTCGACCGTATCGACCAGCTCTGCCTTCGCTGCTCTCCAACAACGTCTTCTCAAATCCGCAAAATGCGGCCCCGGCAGGCCCAGTTCCTAATATTCGTATTGCAGCACGTACACCCCGTCGTCGCGCAAAGTCCCTACCCGAGCGTATGAACCGCGAGCAGTCGCAGACCAGTACCAGGAACCAGCCAGCAGTGTCGCCACAAGCAGCAATGGCCCTCAATGAAAGATGTCAATGACGAGGACGCTCCCTGAGATGTCTATCAAGGCGGCCATTTTCATGCTGCTCATCAGCACGGGCCTTGTCGCAGTTTGCGCAGATTTCATGTCTGAAGCAATCGAACCCATGGTCGAGACCTCTGGTGTAAGCCAAGCTTTCATTGGTCTTATCATCATTCCTATTGTGGGCAATGCTGCAGAGCACGTGACAGCAGTTGTCGTTGCTATGAAAAACAAGATGGACCTCGCAATCGGAATCGCCGTCGGCTCCTCTATACAGATCGCCCTCTTCATCACACCTCTCATCGTCATCCTTGGCTGGATCATGAACAAGAACATGACGCTTTACTTCAACATCTTCGAGACGGTGGCGCTGTTCGTCACGGTACTCGTCGTCAACTTCCTTGTTCTGGATGGCAGGAGTAATTACCTCGAAGGTAGTCTTCTCATCGCAGCTTATATCATCATTGCGGTGGTGAGTTACTACTATCCCGATGGATGTGAGGCTAGTGCAATTGGTGGCAGAATTTGCGCCTCGGCTACCTCCAACTCCGTCGCCCATGGCATGGTCCCGATGACAAAGCGAATGCTCGCCATTTAGATCGCACTCACTGCGCGTGGCTGTAAAACGCTACGCGGGGTTTGACCAACTGCGGTGCATTAGAGATGGGTGGCTAGTGGCTACCCGAGGACCTTGGAAACGCCGGTGAGCGTATCCGGATTCTCATTCTTCCTTCAACTCTTGAGTTCAAGCTCCATCTGTCATTACCTACATCTTACGATATGTGATTGGGCAAGACCCTCCGATAAATAAGCTAGCTACAATTGATTTCAGCTACATACTGCTTTACGACGAAGTACTGTGCAGCAATTATATTGAACCCCAAGATGCTAAATCAATCGTAGATATATTTTCCATGCCGTTTGTAGGTGCACTTCTTCACAGGAGTCCGGTGCGACTAGCGCCGCGATCCGTTCCAAGACCCGTGGACTCCACGCAGTCACGCGGCGCTCAGGAAGGCGATACGATGCCAAGCACTCCAAACAACTATGTTTAACCGGCGGGAACATCGGATCTCCTTTAGCTAGTTGAACAGGTGATATTGAGCACGGCGAGTCTCGAATGAAGGGCAAGTCTAGCCTTTGTCCAAGGGTTGCGCGTTTCAAGGAGAATGAAACGAGCTGTAGCCTGCACCGTGCCCAATGTATGCGCAACAGATAAGCAACGCAAGGCTTTCGAAGCCGCACGCCATGTTTCTCTCGACCCAGTGTTTTTAAATGCGACTCTCCAAATAGTACTTGGCGCCAAGTTCCTTCCCACCGAGCATGGGTGTTTCGTCATGACGGGTAAACATCGTCGTTTAACGTATACAAGCCAAGATTTTCCACTTACATTAGCAGGCGCTGCGAGCGAGGCCTTTGTATATAAGCTAGGAGCCATGTATTGGTACACAGGTCGTTTTTCTTGCAACACAGCATTCGTTAGTCATCATGGGTATTGCGTCTTTCGTTGTAGCTGCGCTCGCAGCAGTTGCGCTGGCCAAGCCAGTTCCAGATCCGGTACAGATGATGAAGCGTGCCGGTCCTGCGGCGGGTGTTGTCATCACGAAATGCAATGCGCCTGGGCCAGCTTGCTCTCGCATACGATGATGGACCGTCTCAGAACACCCAGAAGCTCGTAGACACATTGTCAGCAGCTGGAGCCAAGGGCACTTTCTTCGTTACAGGTAAGAGATCAGTAGCTTGATAATTGAAGTCGATATTGACCCCATTGCTAGGAACTCTATACGGTAAGACTCAAATGGATACTCGCCTCCTTTTTACCATACCTCGCTATATTTTGAAATCTAACATACACAGGCTGCATCTACAACCAAAAGTCCGCACTGCAGAACGCCTACAAAGCCGGCCACCAGATAGCTTCACACTCGTGGAGTCACCCACAGAACTTTGGCTCGCTTTCTAGCAGCGATCTCAACACGCAAATGACTCGCCTTGAGCAGGCGTTGGTCAACATCATCGGCGTTAAGCCCACGTACATGCGTCCACCCTATCTCGCCACAGGTGGCAACGTCCTCCCCACAATGAAGAATCTAGGATACCGCGTCATCACCAACGATGTTGACAGTGGCGACTGGAACAACCAGACCCCGCAGCAGAGCCAGCAGAAGTTCCAACAGGCGGGCACCAGTGGCAATGGACACATTTCTTTGATGCATGAGACGTACGCCGGGACGGTGAACACTCTCACGCCTTGGTTGATTACCTGGGCGAAGAACAACAACTTGAAGTTGGTCACTGTTGGTAAGTCGAGCGTTTCTATCTGTATGTGCATGTCTGCTAACCTTCCATAGCCGAATGCCTTGGTGACACTGCCGCTGGAGCGTACACGAGTGGCACTGCGAATGGCCAGTCTTCTTGCTAAACAACGTTACGCGTTATCACGGATCCATACCTTCAATTCCACGCAGCAGCTTTAACACCTTCACATTCATTCGCTAAGATGTTGATCATTATTTATTCACTGGCTTTTTCGCGAGTCTTTACTTGCAAACTATATGCGCACATTTATCCGTCTTGTTCGTGTCTACTGTCCGATGTCCTTCGCCTATTTACCTTGCGTATGACGGTTGTTGTACATACAGAAATCGCGAGAACTCCGAATTCGCCGCCATGACGAAGATCATGAATCTTCGCTGCTCTTCTCAATAACAGTTCATTTGGATTTCAAACTTGATGCTATGAAGACGAAGACTCTCGATAACGTGTTTGCACTACTGCCAAAGTCTCGAGGAATCGTGTAAGTGCTCTCGACATGGCACAGACATCCACTGGCAACTTGACCTGCAACTCGAACAACATGTCTTGATTGCGACTAACAATGGTGTGCAACAGACAAAGACCAACTCGCTGAGCCGGCTGAACAGTTCAAGTTGGCATCTTGGCGGGACATGGCCAAGCAGAGCAACACCCCCATTACAAAAGTACCGTCTTGGTAGTTCCCGCGTCATTAATGCCCCGATGCACCACGAAGGAAACAAGATCTCCGCCACTATGTAGGTACCCCGCTAGATGAACAACAACCGGTTCTTTTCCCCTCACGATCCAAGCGAGGGTAGTGTCCCGGTTCGGTATGGCTTCCGACACTACCAGCACTTTTGGCCTGACATGCTACGCTGTGCGGTGGGTTATTTTTCCGCTGGATTTTCCCCGTTGGTGACGGGATCAAACGACAGGTTTGTTCGGGGCAGGTCGTCCGTGTTGCTGCATGGATGATATCACACGTACTATACTGCGCAAGGGTGTATCATGATGCTCATTACCTACCATAAGTACCCATCGAACTCTGCTCTCTTCAAAAACCGGCACGCATTTATTGTGACTTCTGCCAATCAGAGCTGCTTAGTTATCGCAAGCGACTTGAGCTCTTTCATCTTAAGCATGGCTGCCTCGAAGCTTCTCGCCGTTGCGTGCCTCGCAAATCTCGCTGCAGGCAGACTTGTCCGATCCGACAGGCCCCCAATGGGCTGGAACTCGTACAACTCATGGAACTGCTTGCCTTCGGAAGAGCGGATCAAGGAGAGTACCGAAGGCCTCATCTCCATGGGGCTCGACAAGCTTGGCTACGACTTCATAACCGTGGACTGTGGTTGGAATTCAAAATATCGTGATAGCGAAGGAAGGATGCAATGGAATACGACCCTGTTCCCGAGTGGCGGTAAGGCGCTGGGTGATTATATTCATGAGCGCGGGCTCAGCTTCGGCCTGTACTCGGGCGCAGGGTACTTGCAATGCGGATCTACTGAGATTCCTGCAAGTCTGGGATTTGAGAAGTTGGATGCCGAGAGCTTTGCTGAGTGGGGCGGTGATAGCCTCAAGTATATATTCCTCAAGGTCACCGGAGCTTACTTTCTGCTGATCATGCCTAGATACGATAATTGCTACGCCACGTCGAACACAACTATGGTTGATTCCAGTTCTGTTGAATCGCAATCGCCTGCGAGATTCCAGCATATGGGTGCTGAGCTGGACGCGGTCGATCGTGACATTGAGTACTACATTTGTCAATGGGGCATTGGCGTGGATGTTGGAAAGTGGGCAAGCGAGCTAGGAACTACTTGGAGGATGAGCAATGACATCTACAATGCCTGGAGAAGTATATGGCGCATCACGAACCAGATTGTGCCATATTTCAGACATACGAAAGTTGGTGCGTTCGCGGATATGGACATGTTGATGTAAGTCCTCTTTGTGGTCCTGGGGTGTCTTGAAGGCGAAGGTCATATTCGATGAAAGGCTGACAACCACAGTGTCGGACTCAATGCTCTTTCGGCCGAAGAAGAGCGCTTCCACTTTGGCATGTGGGCCATCAACAAGTCGCCCTTGATCATGGGAGCAGCGCTCGATCCCGGGCGTCTAAGCAACGTGTCGTTGCAAATCATGTCGAACGCAGAAGTGATCGCTGTTAACCAAGACAGTCTTGCCAAGCAAGCGCAGCTCATCATCCGAGCTACTGAGGAGGAGTGGGATGTGTGGCAGGGCGAGCTCTCCGGGGCCCGTCAGATTTTGGGTATTGCGAATTGGAAAAACGATTCTCAGAGCATTCAAGTCGACTTGGCGGCACTTGGGATCGGCTCAGCGCAGGCGCGCGACTTGTGGGCAGAGAAGGACCAAGGTGTGGTGAGCGGATCGCAAAATCTTACTTTGGCAGGTCACGAGTTGCGACTGTGGCTGCTGTCAAACATAACGGCAGCTAGTCCTCTCAAGGCCACAGCATACTACAATGCTACCCTGGCGACTACAAGTGGCTCAGCTCGAGTCAATACATGCCCATTAGGAACATGCCTACCTACTGGTGCAAAGATTGAAAACATTGGATTGGGCGGCAGTGTCACCTTTGAAAATGTCAGCGCTCAATCTGCGGGCAAGAAGTTGGTGGGAGTCGACTTTGTAAACTACGATTACGCTTTCACGACTGCCTGGGGCTTGGGTGACAATATTAGGAACATGACTATTGCAGTAAATGGTCAAAAGGCTAAGAGATGGGCATTCCCTCTTTCGGGTGGCAATTGGAACGAGAGCGGAAGGTTGCTCGTCGAAGCCGATGGGTTTATTCAAGGCGAGCAAAATGTGTTGACTTTCGCGGGATACGGGAATGGCACTGCGCCTGACCTCGTAGGCTTCGAAGTATTGGAGTCATCGCCGTAGTGCGTTCGCACATTTCTCTGCTCGGCATTCTCTGCTGTCTTGAACGCGTATGATAGATTCGAGCTATGGGTAGTCGAGATAATATACGCCACAACTTCTGTCTACATTGGACGTGATCTGTGGGCAAGAAGATCCATGACGAGTGAGTGGACGTGTAGTCTCTTAGCGGCAGTCTGTCTTTGACGGGTTGAGCCTTGAGGTTGGTACAGAGTTTCTACCGAGCTCGGAGCGAGCCTGGGAGACCTGGACGAGCAAGCCGCGAGGCAAACCAGCAAGACGGATCGAAGGCAAGATTGGCGACGTCAACACAATAATTCGAGGATGACTGTGTTCATGACGTTGGCCTTCGACACGACTCAATCAAGCGTCTTGGTAGCATCCTGTGAGTGACGGCCCGAGTGGATATAGGGTACTCGCGCATGATTGTGTTACGAGAAGGAAGAACGGACAAGGTGCCACTGAACTTGCCGTGCGACGCTGTACATGCGATACGACTGTGCACGCGAAGAGGAGACTCGCTATGAGTGTGCAACATGTTCCACAAACGTCAGTATCATAGTAAATTATGGATTTTATCACGTTTCGGAAGATAAATGGCTCCGATAGGCCCGCTCCACATGTGTAAGGCCTGCTACAGAGACACTTCCTGTGGCAGTGATGGTTCGGGCTTCTTAAGCTATAGGTTTGTGATGACAATACGTAGGCTTGGTGCGGCCGGCGAGCACGGAAACTCAAAGTGTTGTAATGCCAGGGCGGCACCATGGCTTCATTAGCACAAGAGCAAGTACAGGCTCAGAGTCGACGAGAGGCCGCGGTAATGATTGCGAGTTAACCCGGGTATTATCGTGGTGTTTGAGCGTTTTACCAGATAAGGAACTGTTAGGGGTGCGTCGAGAAATTGCGGGCCTTGCGCTGATCGGGGTTGAAACGGGGAAAGCGCATCTGCGGCAGCATGCGTGATCTAGTCACCATCCAACCATGTCTCTTCTACCCCAGATTCGAACAACACCAGCACTACCATCGTGACCCTGTCTCTGCCTATCGACATGTCATAGCAGCATTGGCGCAGATGTGCCGTGGGGCGCGAAACGCCAGCACTGCCGCTGCCGTGACAAGGTGCTCCATATATGTAGTCATGTAGCACTGCTAGAGCCTTTCATTATGGGGCATATGGGGAAAGACCTGGGGTTCAAGGGCTCTCGTGGCCAAAGCTTTTCTTGGTCCTCTCACCTCTGCGATGGAGCCCCATGTTATGCGGGAGGGCGAGGGCTTGTGTACTACAAAAGCTCTTCTAATCTTCGAGGTCCAGTCCTGACCCTCCCCGAAGTGGACAACCTCAACCGAGCAAACACGCAATAGGAAACAAGAGGTTGTGTCGAGAATTCCTATCCTGAGCCGGATATCATCTTTTCTTAATACTTCACACTTGTTTATGCTCGATCAGATTAAATTGGACTGCTCCTTCGGACGAACGTCAGGTGCCTCGACTTGGATCACGACCCACGCTACTCAGAAAACACACGCGCTTCACATGCGACAGTCAACCGAATCACCAGAATAGCCACCGTGCAATCGTTCAACACACCCAGCTGAACAAGTTCCGCAGAGCTCTACAAAGGTAAGTTGTCCACCTCCATCGACGCACCCATGCCCACCATGCGCCTACCGTCTGCTAACCTTACTATTGTTATAGCCACCATGGCCTTCATGGCAGTTCTCGCCACGATACTGCTCGCAACGGCGGCCATTGCCCATCCATCCCCTCAGTATTCGGCTCCTGCTGCTTCCTGTTCCGAGGCTGCGTCACGGTTGAATCTTGTGGATGGCCCCTACGACAACTACTTCTACAGTGACTGCCACTCAAGCTCCCATGTCATCATCACCAATCCTAGGGTTGGGGATAATCTCAACATTGTCAAGCCTCGGCTACTAGTCGCATGGCCGGCTGGCAATAGCGGCGCACTGGCGATCTTCGAGCCGGGCAATGGCCAGGCCGGTACGCTCACCATGATGATGGAGAAGTCTAGCACTGGCGCGGCCTTGAGTCCCATCTTCGACACGAATGTAGGTGTGAACCCTCGTGTAGGTGTCTCCGGTACAGTCGCCTTCAACAACACGGCGATTCTCGCTGTTCCCATCTTGGGCAGTGTCCGCGCGATGCGAGATTATTCTGAGGGCGGAGGTATCGATCAAGCATTCCAAAACAGCTTTGGCTTCGCCGAATACGATGATGGTAGTGGTTCCATTAACCGGACCTGGTTTGATGGCGTCACGACAACTACGATCAAGTTTACGCCTCTCAATGGCGCACAAAATATCACTGTGGGGCGTGGCTCTGCATGGACGCTCTTGTTTGGATCCGGCTCCTACTACTTCGAGGCTTCTTACAATTATCCCCAGCTCGACCAGTTCAGCTCGCAGGAGGTGCTCACTGAGGCCGCAAGTGGCTTGATCGCCCAGAACCCAGACTTGACGGCATCGTTGTCCTTCTTGTCATACACCGATAAACTTCTAGCTGGTACTTGGCGTTTTCTTACCTATTTTGGCCGCGACAGCATGATCTCGATGTTTCTCATGCAGTCAATCCTTAGCGACGAGGCTATCGAGGCGGTCATTTCGGCTGTCATTGAGCGGATCGATCGACAGGACGGAACTGTCTGCCATGAGGAAGTCCTTGGCGACTATGCCACATACCTCAATCGCAAGGAAGGAGTAGAATCCTCTAGCCCTCGATGTGATTACAAGATGATCGATACCGACTTTATGCTCCCCATCGCCATGCAGCGCTATTTTGTCGACACTCCGTCCGGCCAGCAACGCAAGGAGGCATTCTTTGGCAAGACGGCAACCTTCTTGGCCGCGAACAATGGAGCAAAGTACTCCTACTTATCTGAAGTTGCTGCAGAGAAGATTATGCGCAACGCAGCACCGTTCGCGAAAAGCCAAACAAAAGCCAATCTCCTCCATCTTCGCGATGGCGAGGGCGTTGGTCAATGGCGTGATTCTGGCAATGGTCTCGGTGGCGGGCATACACCTTACGATGTCAACACCGCCCTTGTGCCTGCCGGTCTCCGTGCCGTCGCTGCCCTCAGCCGAGCTGGTTTCTTCACAAGCCATCCTGAGTGGAAGGACACAGCGGATCAATACGCTCAGATCTGGGAAGACGAGACGCTGCCCTTTTTCGAAGTCACTGTGTCCCAAGCGGACGCCGCATCCCGAGTGCAGAGCTACGTTAAAGGCGCTGGAATTTCTGTACCTGCGAATGCGGATAGCATCACTAGCGACGTCAAGTTCTACGGGCTGGCTGTCGATGGCTCGTTCAACTCCGGGGACCCCATTCCAGTCATGAACACTGACGACTGCTTCCGCCATTTCTTCCTCAATGCGACCAATCAGACGCAGCTCAGTGCCTTCTTGGATCAGTCCGCGGACCATATTCTGCAGCCATTCCCAGTTGGTCTCTCCACCGGCGTCGGCCTAGTCGTTGCGAACCCAGCCTATGCCAACGACGCGAACTTTGAAAATGGCTTCTCGGCTCGCGAATACCACGGTACTGTGGTGTGGAGCTTCCAGCTTGCTATGATGGCAGCGGGTCTCGGCAAGCAGCTTGGCCGATGTGCGTCGTCGTACGGCAAACCTGGCAAGTCACAATCCCATCTCCCTATCTGAAGCACCCATTAATACTCATTGTAGATTTCTGTAACGATTCGCAGCTCTACGGTAAGGTCCTGTCGGCATACGACGGTCTCTGGGATACGATTGATGCCAATCGCGCGCAGCTCAGTCATGAGGTGTGGAGCTGGTCATACAATGGTGGGCAGTACCAGTCTGTTCCTCTGGGTGCTATTACGTCGACCGAGAGTAATATCCGGCAGCTGTGGAGCTTGACGTTTCTGGCCGTGAAGCGGGAGAAGTTTGGGGGCTCATAGAAGTTGGGTCTGGTGGGCGGATCGATTGCCTAAAGTTTGTCGCGATATACCAATGTACATGTTACATCGAAAGCAGCTGCAAAGAAAGTTGTAGTAACTTCAGGTACATTTCAGTATGTGTGGCAAGTGCATAACGTGATGAAAGAATTTGATTGCAAAGCAGGGTATCATGTACATGGAAACGACCAAATCGCTCCTCCCTTTCCCATCTATTCAGAGTAGACCACAAGCTCGTCATTTCTATCGTATCTTGGCGATCCTCTTCTTTGCAATCTTGATCTTGCCGTCGACTCTCTCCACGTCCTCGTCCAACAATCCTAGCATGGCGTTCTGCTCTACAATCTCCGTATTAATCGCCACGCCCATGTCCCTCATCCTCCGCACAACCGTGGTCAAATCCACCAAGTCCTCATCTTGGTCTTGGATGATTTGTTTCTGCATCTGCAGAACACCCTCATTGTCTAGTTCGCGCGTTCGCTCCGTCTCTTGTGGAGCGCCGAGGACGCGTCGGCCAGAGGACTGAGCGCCTTTGAACAGGCCGGCTTTCTGTTCTTGTGTGACAGCTGCCGAGGATGTAGATGGTGTTGAAGAGCTGCCCGACATGGCAGCTTTGACAGCCATGCTATTGAGCACGCTCTCCAGGCCGTCCTTTTCTTTGCGCATGCTACTGATCATGTCTCTCCTTCGCCGGATTTCGCCCTCACCGAGCTTCTCTCCAGACCACTCGTCTCCCGAGCTCCCACTCAGCCTCCCCAGTCCCTCGTCCAGGGCGGAGAGCAGCGTGCTGGCGCGGAGTAGGCTCTTCTTCGCATTCGCAGCAGCCTCGTGTTGCGCGGTCGCAGCGATGGCTTGTTCGCGGGCTGTCAGGCACCTGCGTGCATCTTGCAGGCTACTCTTCAGAGCTCCGTGTTTGTCCAGCCAATCCGACGAGTCGCGCACCCTGTCCTTGCCGAATTGTGAACCTGGGAAGCTGGCGGGTTTCTTTGCATCCTTGTCGTCCAGCTCGAGAAAGTCACGGTACGGCCTGCTGACGCGCCATCGTCCGTCTTCGGCATTTTCGATGGCTCGAAGATATTGTTCAAGTCCGACTCTTCGCTTCTCAATGGCGTCGGGCGTGGCCGTTCCTCCGCCCAAGCCCAGGAAACCCCCGATTCCCCAGGTTTTTGCCGGCAGGGCAACAGGTGGCGCAGATCCAACTGACGATCTTAGGGCACTGTCGAGTGTGGAGAAGTCCGTGTATCGTTTCGACACGCTCGTGGCTGCGCGTGGGAAAGCATGTTCGATCTTGACCGTGTAGGCCGTATAGGGCTTGCCGCCTTCAGGCGTCTTCTCATTCGCCGACGGTATGCTAATCTTGAGAGGCGCCATGGTGGTCCCGAGGGTGTGGGGGGGAGGTAGACGGGCTCGACGTCCAGCTAAGGTGCTAAGGTGTGGTTGCAGGCAGCCGTGCTTCAGTGCGCACGTGTCTGGCGTCGCGTGCCGTGCTCCAGGCAGTGTCTGTAATACCAGAGCCTTGTGGATGTCAAGATTGCGTGAGCCCAGCGTAATGTTGGGCGTCGAAAACCACGTTGGATTCGAAGTTGATAGCAGATGATCAAGAGCAGGGTCCACACGCGGACCGTTGTGACGTAACTTTGAACATGGAACGTGCATCGTCTCGGCAACTTTGCCTCAGAGTGAAGGCCGTAATACATCAACGACATTTCCACTGAACAATTTCCACTGAAAATACATGTAATGTAGCAAGGGCTATTTCGTTTACAAACTGTCATGTACAGCTTCATACCAACGGGAGTGCTATAATACATCGCACTGCTCAATCTGTGCCATTGCCCAGCCTCATTGTACTCAAGCTCTCACTCCTCACCTTCTGGATGTGCTCAATCGCCTCAATGAGATGCGGTACAAACTTGGCAGGGTTCTCCGTGGCTGGAAAATGCCCCAAATCTGGCATCGCCTTGTGCATAGCACCCGGGATCTTATCAGCCGTCTTCTGCGACATCTCTGGTGTGTTCGACCAGTCGTATTCGCCTGTGAGCATGTATACAGGACATGCTTGTGTGTCGATGGACGCGACGCGCGAACGACCATCCCAGCCGCCAAAATAGAAATCTAAATCTCCATGGAACTGTAGTAAAGTCAGCTTCGAAAGATTTCGAATGTCCTGCTTCAATTTACACACAATTCCATAAGCTTGGGCGCTGTAAAGGTGCCAGATAAGCTGCTTGTTTGCAAGAGGAGCGGTAGGTGACATCATCTTTGGACTGTTAACACTAGAAACTTTCATGCTACTGGCTCTGAACATACTCCATATATCCATTCGGGGTTAAAGAGCGACTGATTTACATAGGGTGAGCGGTCGTGCCATTGGCGTTCCATATTCAGATACTCAGATCTACTAGCGTCAGCAACGTTTGCATGGCCATCAAGTGGCGTGGAGAGTTGTGCTTCTGCAAACAAAAAGGCCGAACTCACCCTTGTAGAGGAATCGTGCCTGAAGCCCCCACTTCTTTGTGTCGAATTGCCACAGCAAGGCAGACCTGGCCCGCCATGCTCGCACCGCATATGATTGGCCTGCGGAGCCCCAATTCCCTCACGAAAGCAGCGATGATGCCAACGTAGCTATCCTCCGTATTTGTGTGAGCGCCGGGGAGGTAGTTCTTCGATGGAAAGCTGCGTCCATGGCCGGGGAGGTCGAAAGCGTACATTGTGCACCTCTTGCGCATCCGAGCATCGTTCATGACACCGTGATACTGTCTACTGTCGCTGCCGGCGGTGTGGAGGAAGACAATTGCTTGTTTCCCTTCGCCCGCAAATTCGTAGAAGACCTTGCTCCTGCCCCAGACGGGAGCCTCGAGGTAGAGGTAGCGGCCCGTGATGTAGTCTTCTTCGGGCTCCGGCTGCTCGTCCATTGGCATGGGCCCACACTGCGCGTCGTGTGCGAGCTCAAGTACGCGTCTCCAGACATGGGTCCAGTGAGCGTATGCTGTCTGGTCGCCGAGCACTTCAATGCCTTTCTGCTTGATGTTCATGCCGAACATGCCCCAGTAGCTCTGATACGGCATCTTAGGGACTTTCTGGAAGTGTTGTTCCCATTGCTCTGGAAGAGCAGCTAGCGTAAAGAGAGCATCCTTGGGCGTGCCAGTGCTCGCTTTCGCGCTGCCATTGGTGACGCTGATCAGCAACGTGTTGTCGGAGCCACTGGATTTGATACCAAATGTAGCGGCTTTGTCGATCGCATTCGACGTTGTGAAAGCCTTCAATTGTGCATCAGACTCAAGGAGCTTGTTGAACTTGTCGAAGCTGCCTTTCAATGCGGCCGTGATATCAGACCAGTCTGCCATGTTTGTCGTGTGCAAATCAATTGCAACGTTGCTCTAGGGAACAGAAGGGTGACAAAGTGCTCGTAAGTAGGGAAGGGAGGTAGTGATGTGGCCATCACCACATCCCCATGGTCAATATATATGGACAAACGCGTCAATCATCTGTGCCACAAGCGCCATGAAGTCAGGGAGGGGTAGCTGAAATGCGGGGTGCGGCTGCACGTGGGCCTTCGTTTCGAGAAGATCAGTCGTCGCTGCACTTGGCCCTAGTTTGCCATTGTTGGGGAATGAAGCAGCTAACTGTTGTAGGTTTCGTCACAAATAGTGATATGCGAAGCCTGCAGCAACTTGCAGCAATTGGAGGGGTGTGGTTAGCGCATTTCCCCACATTCATCCAGCCTCTAGCTCACATCCGACGTATCCCGACACGAACTTCATCTTGTGAAGACATTGGAAGAAAACGGGTAGTGCATGTGGTATTCTTGTTCGTTTATTAGTGTGTTCGTGTTGCTAGTCAATCGTGGAGGGGCTACTATTGACATGTGCCGAGTATGGAGTGAGGCATAGAATGTACTGGCAGTCCGAATGCCTCAATCCCTTCACGGGGCTCGCGTCAAAGAGAATAGTGTAACAGGTGAATACGACCATAATAAACATACGCTTGCTACACTCTGCACCTTATATTATTGTTCGTGAGTGATAAGTGACAGGCGAGATCATCGTGGATGACGCAGTCCATGAATCTATCACCTCCCACAGCAGGCCATCTCCTATACCGCTCGTAACTCGTCAAAGAAAGGGACGCTGAAATCCCTGCGAAATGGTATCCCAGCAACGCTTACAATGCATCTCCACGTTTGCCTTCACGGCCTGACATCTGACATGACGTCCTCCGACACAATGACCCCTGGCGCAGTAGTGGCAGAAAGCTCGCCAATGATGTCTTCGGCGCGCGCAATAGTTGCCGCAACATCTTGAGCCTGAAGACCCGTCACCTAGAACGTCTCCTCCTCAACACCCTCAGCCTCTGGCGGGATCTCGAAGCCCTCTTCGGTCGAGTACAGAATGTTCTGGATCTGCTTGAGCAGACCCTCATCCTTCTCGAGCTCAGGATCGGCCTCCATCGCTTGTTGAATGAGCAGCTCAATGTCGCGGAGCTTGCTGAAGTAGAAGTCCCGTTCACGCTCAAGGCCAGAGACTGTCTCCTTCAGCTGATTGTTCTCTTCCCGCAGCGCAGCACTGGCAGCTCCTCCTCCAGCAGCGAGCGGTGTGCGCGTCCTAGGCGCGGCCGTGTTGCTGGCGGCCGGCGCTCTTCGGGCAGCGGCGGGTGCGGCACGCGGTGCACCGCCTCCGGAAGCGGGCATAGCGCCCGAGCCCTTGCGGCGTGCGACGGGGTCGTATTCGTGGCCAGGAAAGTGCTGGTCCCAGTATTGCTTTACGAATTGCAGGAACTCGAGGTTGTCCTGCATCTTGCACTTCACGAGTGACTCAACACGGATGGGCTTGTCGACTTGGTGCTTGGCGAACGTGTCTGCGTGGTGTCAGTGATGTGAACCAATAGTACGAGAGCCTCTGGATGCTCTCATCAACGTAGATACGTACTTTGCAATATCTTGAAATTCTGCAGATATGCATACTCCGTGTTGGCATTGAACTTGACTCGCGACATGGGGACATCATCTGCGTTGTCTGTTAGAGGATGCGAGCTGTTGTTTGCGCGTTACTACTCACAGAAGATGCTGTCGAAGATCTGGCATAGTGCTGCGCTGAAGCATGTATTAGCACCCGCCTGCTTCTTCTTGAGGCCGTCCGTGTGACGTACCCTGTCCCGCATTGTTCGACTTTCGTGATGTTAAGCTGGAGGAGGTTGTTTAACCAGGCGACGAGTTCTTGTCTGTAGTGAAGCCCTGGTCAGCATGTGTGCTGCTCATTGCGCGCCGTGGCCCGAAAAGTTGGCCGTCGGAGCCTGAGCCCCTCGCAAAACATACCTGGACTCTCCCATCGTGAACAGATGTGTGATGCGCCTGTCGTGAAGAAATCAAGCGAGGAAATGGGTGTCGGTGAGTACGCGACTGGAACGGGCAAAGGAGAAGTGGCGGGGAAGGAGATATTATCGGCCGTGGCTGTTTGTTGATCTTGCTGGCTTCGTTGGACGGCAACCGCGATTTCATCTTGACCCCACGATAGCGGCGGCGCTAAATTAGCGCCACCATCACGTGTCCATGATCTCGAAGTTTCTCGATGCGACATGCATTATTGCGCCTAAGCATAGGAACGTGTTGGATATCTTTACATAGGGAAAATTCAATAATAGCTAATTACTTTACAGGACTGCCGGGCTCCCGTACAAGCAATCCGTCCCCGAACACCTCCATCTCAACCACAACATCCTACGTCTGCTTGGGCTCATAGTGGCCGTTGGTAGGAGGCACGACCGCACCTTCACTGCCGTCCGAGCCAGTTCTCTCCTTGTGATGAACTGCCGTCTTTCTGCGCTTCTCTCCAATGACCATAGCAGCAACCCAAGCCAACCACATGAATCCAGCGATAACACCGTACGCAATCTTGCCTGAGTTTGTGTTGTTGGCGAGACGAAGGCCAAGACCTCCGTTGATTATACCAAGAGTAATCGCAGCACGGCCGAGCCAGATGTGTCCATAGGACCAGAGAGTGCGGCCATTGTGCACCTTGAAGAGTCTGTGATGCACGGCGCCAAGAATCGGCTGAAAAAAGAGAACAGCCAGTACCACCAAGCCGATGACGGGGTGGTAGCTCTTCAGCAAGCCCAGTCCGCATGCAAGGTGGATACCAAGTCCAGCCGCAGCAATGTATACCATGTAGGCAAAAATTTGGAAGCCACCGTGGATCCAGGCGATGCCAGGGACAGAAGCAAGGCGGATTGCGATGGCTCCAGCTGGGAAGAGAATGACAAAAGCAAGAGATGCAAGAACACCGTGTGCAATGAGCATAGCTCTCCTGTTGCTGCTCCCACCGCCGGTAGAAGTGATGCCTCCAGGACCCCCACTCGCGTTTCCAGGGCCAGCAGGTCCAGCACCTGATCCAGCACCGGGTGCAACTGGGGCGGCGGTGAGAAGGGGGTTTACGCTGTTTCCGCCCTTGGCAGTCGCAAAGTCCCAGGAGAAGGTGTCATGTCCAGTGTGTTGTCGTATCGAAGCGGATTGAGAGTCGGAGTTCTTGGGACCGTTCGATGGGTTGAACGCGTAGACCCAGTTTCCTTTCGACGATTTGAAGTCCATCGTCCCGCCAGACCAACTGTTGCAATTGGAGCCTGGAAATGGGTCAGCCGATGAGCTAAGCGCAAGGTACGCGGCGCGTTATAACGAGATGTAGACTTACACTTTACATTTGCGGTCATGATACCGTTCGCAACGCCTGATCCCTCGAGCAACGTGACCTGAGCCTCACTGTTGAGGTCCGGAGGAACATATCCGCTGGCTGTTCGAGGCGACAGAGTCACGTTGTTTCCATTTGCGGACGTGTAGACCAAGAACATGTTTGAACCGGCCATGCTCGTTCCTTGCCCGAGCGCCACCCATTCATGACTACTGGGGGCTGAGATCTGGAAGAAAATATCACCACTTCCTGATGATGCAGTGCTATCAGGAATGTTGAGCTTGAAGCACACATTTTTTGACGGGCATACACTGGCCACTTGAGCCGAGACTTGGCTTGCTACTCGTTGTTAGCATGGAGCTGTATCCTCAAAGTACGTATGCACTCACTAAAAGCCAGCAATGCTGACGTTGTCGCACCGTTGAGCTTCATGTTGTTATTGCTTCCAGCAACTGTGCTGCTGTGTGGGCGACAGATGGACTTTTCTTCTCAGGTCGGCTACTCCAACTCTATGTATGCTCGGGAGTGTAAGGTTCCGTGATGCGCCAGCTAGATGGGGCGGCAAGAAAGGCTAGATGCACGTGGATCGCAAGCGTTCAAGCCTCAATGGGACGAGAGGGCGTCGAGTTACTGTGCGGAATCAGGTCCGTTTGTATAGGCTTGTGGGGGGGCAACAAAGGACTTAAATAGAGTCGATCATTGTCCAACACAGAACCCGCAATTGCTGCCGGACGCGTAAGATTGAGAAACAGGCTGTACACTGAACAGCCAGCTCGGCGCAATTCTACTCGCAGACCAAACCATGTTGAGATCATGGACGTTTGGCTGCATGTGGAGAGTCGGAGACCCGAGGAATGGGAATGAGCGTTGCCAACAGCCACGCGCTATGCGTCATTGAGCACAGTAGGGCTTGAGGGTCGAGTACCCGCGACCTATTAGAACTTCGCGGGCTTATCCTGAAGCCATGGATACATGGATTGTATCAGTTGTAGGGAAAATGTGAGGGGAACAACGTCTTAGCCTGGACGCGTGGTAGAGGCTGAGCTCGAGTAGCCAGTATCGAGCGAATCACAATTGCGGTATTTCGCATCGAGCTCGCCCGAAACAAGGGGGAGCGTGTCACAACTCATAGATGCTATGATTTATGCATGGTGCTGAGTCTTGGATCTTGGAGCAAAATCTTGGAGGGCATCTTGGAAATCTGCCCAGCATGGGAAGATTGCGCGATGCACGCTGCCAAAAAAGCGTCTGGCATCTACTTCGAGGGCTGCTGCTCGGGACGACAACCACAACTCTGCACAGATGCATCATCCACACCATTGTGCACAGCGCCGCCTTCGACCATCTCACATTACGCAAGGTCACATGCCATCTTCATCACAACAGTGCATCTCGAAACTTCCCGGAGAGTCAGTCTGGACAACACGGTGACAAGCAAACCCATCCCTACCCTGGGCTGCCATGGCGGGCTCGCCAAAAAAAATAGCCGGCCCTCACCTGCCCTATGGGAGCTTAAGCGCATATTACTTCCGCTGCACCTCGTTCCCCCCGTATCTGGTGGCGCAAAGTGGTCTCTGCTCGGGATGAAAGCTCCGGTATGCTGCCCCGTCATCCTTACGGGCGAACCGCTTAGAGCTATACAGAAGACTGTATGACAACTTGTCGATACACTCAGCGGCCACCTTACACCTCCGATCTGAAGTAACCGTTGCCATGAGTGTGGCTACACACGGCCCCTCTGCCATGAGTTTGTGTTCTGGCAGATGCGATCAATTCCGATATTTGCGCATCCCAACACTGCAATTCACCCAGAATATAAAGTCGTGCCGAAACGTGGGGTAGCCGTCATGCTCATCACATAGTTCCAAAACAGCAGTAGGTCATCCTCTCTACGTCCGTATATGATTACAAACACCCTCGTTTCCCAGGGATGTGAACAGTTTGTGGCAGTAAAAAAAGGCCCGTCTCATCACCGAATTAGGCCCTACACCCCAGCCTTTACGCTGCACCGCCTCAACAACACATCGACGATGCTCAAAACACTCTGCGGCACCGAAGTATTTACCGCCGATAATTAAACATCAGACCATACGAGGTGTTGGAGAGGAGGGCGCAGTCGAGAGAGCCATAACAGGCAGGCGCATGCGGCCTCAGGCGCAAATGTGAAGGTCTTTTTCAGCATTGCTGCTTACTACAGCACCCGTACTTGCCCAAGTGAGCGTAGGCAATCCTGTGCAACACGCGAACGTCGATAATGCACACGCCGCGATACGGTCGCTACCACAGCCACGATCTGAAGCCTTGAATTTGACATCTAGAGTTTCCAACGCCTTAGCAACCACGTGGATCAGCTAACCGCCCTGGGAAGTTACATGCGAACATTCCAAAATGAACCCAGGGTTTCCATTCTGTACGTGCAAAAGGATCTTTCCGCGCACAGGGCAGCCGTTGTTCGTCCTTTGTAAGAGGCTTGTCAGCTTCACCATGATCAGGGAGTATAATATCTAGCACGCTCTCCGTGCCACGGACGACCTCATGCGTTAGCCAAATCGTGGTTGTGCGAGACGAAGTGTAGGTCTGCCCTTCTTCGGTCATTGAGTATATCTGTTTTCTGATCGCCGAGTCAAACTTTCCGTCGCCTCACGCCCTACGCCTCAAACCCTATCTCTCTTCTCGCGCTCTTCTCCGCCTTCACCGCCATAAATGCCTGCATAAGAGCTGGATACCACACATTCATCATCTTCTCGTCCCCGCTATCGCTCGGATGAACTCCATCTCTGAGGTCGCTCGACACAATTCCAGTATACTGATCCACGACCCATATTGGGCTCTTGGTCTGATTCAAACTTTTTGCCCATGACGGAATAGCAGCGTTTAATTCTTGGATATGTGCGTTGTAGGCCCCGCCGAGGTCGACGGGCAGGATCTGTGCGACCTGTGGAAAGTAAGTGAGCGAAGGAAATAAAGGGACGCATTCGTGGGGGAAGAACGCACGACAATCTTCATCCTCGGATTGCACGATCGCATCGTGGCAACCAACTTTGTATACGCCGCGATGATGTCTGATGTCAAAGTCATGTGCACGATATCATTCGTGCCCAAATGCATGGTAATCACATCTGCCGGATTCGCCTTCAACCATCCCTCCAACTGGTTCTGCTTCGCAATCTCCACGGCAAGAAAGCCCGAGTGACCCTCATGGTTCCGATCGTACTTTGTATCCGTGCAGTTTCTATCATGGGTCGAGGAGCCCACAAAGCTGACGGACGCGAATTCAGTGCCTTGAAGTCTTTCCCAGAGTTTGAAGCGCCAGCAGACATCGTCAGTGATGCTGTCGCCAAAGGGCATGTAGCGGATGTTTATATCAGCGGCCATTGCGGTAGCTGTAGCGGCCAGCGTTGAGAGGATGAGGGGTTGGAGGTAGATCATGATGGCTTTGGCGCTAACTTGTTAGTGTGGTTTGTTCAAAAAGGTGATTTGTGAGCTGGAGTGGTATACACATGGCTATTTGGCCTCATATACACAATCTCTTCTGCACCCGACATCATTCATGCTGACGCTGGATTTAGGGTAGCAATCGCTAGAATGCGCCACGGTTGCATGGAGCGACGCCCGATTCTTCAGGACACAGCAGGTTGGAACAAGAAGGTTACGATTACAGTTTGGTTGAGGCTGCTATTACCACTTTGTGGCCAATGATTTGTGCGGAAACAACACCGATCTTATGCTCGAGCGACGCACACAAGACGGATGAGAGATGTTCCTCGATATAGTTCTACATAGTTCTTACCAAAGCTTTTTTCGATCGGTTGATCGTCGCTTACGAGCAGATATGCATCGGATGCGCGAAGAACGAACTTTGGGAAAGTATAGACAGCTGTTACAGGCACGTCATGTCTGTCTTAGCACAACATTGGGTCTCGAGAATGGCATGTCTCTTTTGAACTTTACCCTTATTCCATCTCTTCACCTCCTCCCGAGCCCCCCAAGAACCTTACTCGCCGCCGAGCTAACCTTGAGCACATCCCTATAGGTCAAGCTAACCCTCGTCCCTCTCACATTCCTCCCTCCCTTCTCCACAAGCTTCTGCTCATCAGCCAAGAGCCCCCAATTCGCAACCGACCCAGCATGAATATCTTCATCGACCTCGACAGGCGCGATGCCATGCATGAGATCGGCATACGCACCCCCAGCCGTGATGAGCAGCGATCTCGGCTCCTGGAAAATCCGCGCGGGAAGTCCGCCACCACCACCATCACCGTCATCTGGTCTTGGCATGATGTCCAGAACCAGACTTGATCCTAGGGACACGGTCGCGACGACCGGGGCGTAGGCGCTGCCGTCTTCGTGGGGCATTATGCCCTCGCCTGCGCGGTACTCGTTGATTAGGACGTGGTTGGGTTGACGGTGTGGCGTGGCGTCGAAGATGCCGAGGTTCTTGAAGCGCTGGATCACCGGGTTGGAGAGATAGTCTGGCAGGGGAGATGCGAGTAAGGTGTTGTTCTTGGTAAGAGTGGATGGATGCGCTTGTAGGCGACGATGAGTGAGTTGTGTCCATCGTTGCGCTGGGATCTGCACGTATGTTAATTAGGTGCACGGAACGCAATGACATGGTTGATGCAAATATGGCAGCTGAGTGAGGAAAGCATGTTTACCTTGTCCAAGATGGATGCCTCTTCCTCTGGCGTGATGAAGTTTGGAATGTAGTAGAATTCTGATGGCAGACCAGCTATGCGAAAGGCCTTCAGATCATCCTTCGTAGTCATGTCGATAGTTGACATTTGGAACTGTGCTCTAATAGATTAAGTCTCTTGGGAAATGGGTAATATGCACGTGAAAACCCAAGTCGAAAGTTGGTGATAAGTGGTGAGAGTGCGTTGCAGACTATTGGAAGTACACGAGCCGCTTAGCTAATCTGTCGCGTTTTCAGGTGGACCTCGCAAGTTATTGATCACATATCGCAATCTTGTGAAGGCAGAGGGGAATTGGAATAATATGAATCACTCTGTACGTATATCGAAAGTGTATATGCTTGATGTGGCTATATCAACACAGCAAAGGGAGGAAACTATCACTCAACCTTTCTAACCCTAGATCGGACACGCGCTGCGCTCAAAGAAAAAAAAGGAGACCGACATTCCAAATGCTCCGCATGTATGCATCATGTAGAAATACAAGATATGGTGTGGTGTCAAATGCATGCGTTTGTTGCGCTGAAGAAGAAAGCAATGCCCGAGAATGTTCCAAAACTTTACAACATGAAAGAAATTCAGCCCTCACATCACAGTGCATCCTCCAGGACCACTTCTCGCTCGTCGACGGCGACCGACGCCTCCAGTCACGCCAGCGCCACCTTCCTCTTCGTCAGCATGCATCATCTGCGCTTCGCGAGCCCTCCTCCGTCGACGACGCGCACCCGCGCCACCCACACCGGCCTCTTCGTTCAGCATCATCCAGTCGGCCCACTTGCGCTCTAGGCGCGCGGCTGCAGAAAAATCGCCTTTGAGTACACGTTTGGTGTGCTCCTCAACTGTGGGTTGCCAGTTGTAGAAGCACTTCAACTGGATGATCTCACGCGGGTAGGTGGCGACTTGAGAGACGGAGGTTTTGGAGGGACGAGTGATTTCTGCATTGCGTGATAGGACCTCGCGAACGCCCGTCCAGGTGACGTTGGCGCAGTCGTAGGCCACGATGCGGAGGCCAATCTCAGGACGTTCTGAGACAGTTAAGCCGCGGCCAAGTCGGTTGCGATTACGCATGCTTGCAGCGGCTTCGGTAAGGACGAGGTCAGAGATGCGAGTGTTGTCCATCTCCAGCGAGTTGAGCTTTGAGCAAGCCTTCAAGACGGGCAGCATTCCAGTGTCGCCGAGATTCTCGCAGTAGGAGATGCACAGGTGCCGGAGGTGTGCAGCGCAGGAAGATTCAGCCAATGTTTTGAGGACCTCGTTTGTGAGACCATCAAGCTCTTCAATGTCGAGATGTGTCAAGAGTGGCATGGTGGGGAGTAGTGCCATCAAAGCGTCGTCAGTCAGTCCACCGCACTTTGAGACCTGAAGGCCTTCAAGGTGCGGGACATTGCCGATCAAAGTTTTGAGTCCAGTGTCGGTGATGGTGCGACATCGAGTGAGGTCCAGGTGCTTGAGCCTGCGAGGAGGCACAATTGGCCGGTCAGTGAGAAGGTCGACTTCTTCGCCTACACCCTCCATGAGGGCAGCAAGCGACTCATCGCTGAGGCTGTCGCAGTTCATGAGAACCAGCCTCTCAAGGGTGTTGCGCTTGAACAGCTGGACCATGAGATCAACATCGTCCCAGCCTCGCACCTCGCCAGCTCTCAAATCTCTTAGCCTGGGGCAGCCCTCGACAACCTTCTTGAGCCCGCGATTGTCGATGTTGTTGCACCAAGAGATGTTCAGCACCTCGACCCGCGAGCAGCTGGATGCAATGATCTTCATGGCTGCGTTTGTGGCACCTGCGAGCCCGGAGAGATTGACATGTACAAGGCGGCTGTTCTGCAGCAGGAAGCAGTGGATCGAGGTTCGATCGATGCGGCAGCCTTCGAGCGAGAAATTCTCCAAGTTCTGGCATGACTGAATCCAGTCATTCTTGTTCCATTGTTCCTTTAGCTGCACACAGCCTCTCAGATTCAAGTCCCTAACAAAAGGGCCTGCCGATGTTATGATGTTTACGAGGGCGCTGGCGGGGATGTCGCGGTAGAAAGCACTGGTGTCGAGGTCGCCCCAAAGCTGGCCGTCGAAGCACATGTGGTGCCATGATCGAGAGACTCGCGAACAGCGCACGACCTGTTTCGGTTCGAGATGGCGGAGTATCTGCATGCGGATCTCGGTGGGCATATCGCGCCAAAAGTTGAAGTTGGGCCGCTTCTGGACATGCTTCTTGACAGGACGCGAAAAGTAGTCGCTCTCCGCTTCAATACCGCTTCGTGATAGCGGGCGGGCAGAAGGCAGAGGTACAGAGGATGCTATGTCGGGAGTACGCATGTGGATGCGGGTCCTTTCGTCCCAGAATGGACTGGCTGGCGGGCTATTGGCGACTGAAGTGGGAGCAGTAGAGAAGCCATTGGACAGCTCGGACCCAAACGAGCTGCCGAATGTGTTGCTGTAGGGCGAGCCTGGTGATGCCAACGAGACGCAAGACATGGATGCTTTTCCGCCGCTTCTCAGACTGTGTGAGCGTGGTCTGCTCAGGCCGGCTAGGCTCGAGGAAGAGCCCATGCGTTGCAGGCCATTGAGTAGTCGCTGTCTGCCCTTGAGCTTGGGCCGTTCAATCATAATGGCCTCGCTGGGAGGAGTGCCCGGAGGCGAAGGGGTCATTTCCCGGGCATGGTCGACGACAACAGAGTCAATGGATAGAGGTTCCATGGTGGACGCCAACGCCATAGTATGGTACACAGTACACAGCTGACGGGTCAGCGCGGGGAAAGGGACCTGAGACTTTGAACGAGCGTGTGGTTTGTCAAGAAGATAAAGTGACAGGCTCGGAACCTGGGCGCAGGAGAACTAAGAGGAACGACTGCAGGCAATGAGCCGAGCTGACCTGGCGTCTGGGCTGAGCGGTTTATCGAGGCTGATGGGCCGGCTTCCAGAAAGAGAAAGCGGGGAGAGGGTCCGTGAACGCGACGGAGCAGGAAGCGTCGTTCAACAGCCTTTGCAGTCCGAGGGATCTAGAATCTGGAACCACATCAAGAGTGGGAGAAACTGCAAGACAGTGGGAAAGCAGTGTACATGAACACACGCGTGTCGCACGTTTTGCATCGACCGTAGATATATACATGTGCTGCAAGGTGCCTGTCGTGTTATCGTTATCGCTCGCGGCTTCCCGCCCGCCATCTTGCGCTATCGGGCACATGGCCACCCCGCCACCAAGACATCTGCAGATGATCCGCCAAACCGCTGAGACCCGCAGCATCGCCCGCAGCATCGCCTGCAGCATCGCCTGCAACCTCGTCCACACACAGAACCCGACGCAGATAGGAAGGACAGCACATGACAGCACTGGGGGCAAGTCTTCCGGGCTTCTTCTGCGCGCCGTCAACATTGCAGCATGCAGTCGGTCTGCAGGGACAGCATCTGCAGCCTTTTTGGGTAGTTTGCCCACCCATCTAGGCCCGCAGTAGACGGGTAGCTCACTGCGAGAGGCTCAGCCCAGGAACCCAACGACTTCCTCTCTGCCCGCTAGACAGGCATCGACCTTTCTGCCGGGCCACTCGTCGGCACCGTCGGCACCACCGGCCCCAGACTGTGGAGAGCTTGCGCCTGCCTACCGTCCACGCTGCTGCACTTCCACTCATCGCCGTCAGTCTGCGTTTTGCTTGCCGAGCGCATTGGAAATGCATGGTTCTGGAAGCGGCGACTGACCTGTGACGCCATGGCCATCCTGTCTGGCGAATTCGAGTGAGCACGCGGCACATTTGCAGGGGCCCGGAGCGAGGTCAGATGTCACCATGCGACTGCTTCGTAGAACACATGTTTCTCTCTTATCTGCGAGCGCATGTGCAAATTTCCAGCTCGAGACCAAGTCGCTCCATTCCACACAGCGTGGGCTAGCGATGCTCTGCTCTACACTATCTGCCTCGTGCCTACGGCTCGCCCTTCAAATGCTTAACAAACTTCCCATGCGCGCCCGGCCAGTTCTCTTCGCATTTGCCCTTCACCGTCCCGACCAGCAGCCTGTTCGCGTTGATCTCGACATCTTCCACAAGGCTCCACTCTCCTTCACCCTTCCTATCCTCCTCGGCCAACGACGCCGTCCTCAAGCACCTCCACGTTGTCCGCTGCACCAGCCCCAACGGCGCCTTGATGATCCATAGCACCCCGTCTTCCGTGTCCGTCATCTCTGCCTCAAACGTCACTGTCGAGTCCCACAGCCCTTTTGGCAGAGCGTGCATGTGGTCGGTGATCTTGTAGCGCTTTGCTTCGGGATTCGAGGGGTTGGCGGGGAGGTTGTCAAAGTGTGCGAACTCGGGGTCGAATCGGATCAGGACCTCGTGGTTGTGCAGCAGCCTAATGGCGTCTTCGGGCGCTGTGCCTGGTGGCAGGTTCGTGACATGGTGGAGAGTTGCTGTGGTGCTGAGTGCTACCGTTGTCAGAACGTCTTGTTCACTCGTACGTGCCCGTGGACTTACAGAACATGGTCGTGGCTCCTGGTCTGCACGAGGCTGCTATCAGGAAGTGCGAAGCTGAGGGTAGTACCTGTTGAACGGTGGATGAACGGTGGATGAACAATTGATGCTGTAAACGCTCGTAGTTGTAGTTGCTGCAAGTCACCACGGCGCCCGAATGAGGACCGACATCAATGCACCGCTATTTGCTGACGGTGCTCGAGTTTCAACTCCACCTAGAGGCCATCACCGAGGATCCCAAGCTATAACGAAGCTTGCGCCTACGTACAGAGTTGCATCCAAGCTTCTGGCATGATTGCCACTCAATTGCCCCCAAATCCTGTGGGGCGCTACATAGGCACCTTTGTCTAAGGCGATCCGCCGATGCGGGCGGTAACGTTACGCGGAGGTGTCGCCGTGTCATTGGCTCTGCCACACGCGGAGGGCCATCCCTGGCTTCACGTGATACACCAGGCGAACAAGGCACGCAGTGTATATCTAGAAGATGGGCTCTTCCGCTGCTCAGTTACCTGCTGTCACCGACATTTTTACTAACATACCATTAACACCACAATGTCTTCCCCCTTCACCCAGCAAACACCCACAGGGCTTCTGATTGCCACCACAATTGGTATTACAGGGAGCGCATGGATTTGTGGTGAGTGAGAGCCCTTCAAAATACAATGAAAAATATTCCTCACAGCAGTTTACTTACCAAATTGCTCAGGTTCCAATGCCTCTCTTTCATTAATTGCAGTTCCCGCAATAATGCAGGCTCCCGCCCCACTTGCCGCAAAGCAGTGGTACACCGTCCTCATGCGCGGCGGTAGCTTTGGTATCCCATTCGCACTCGGCAGTGCTCTAGCCACAGCATATGTTGCATCTCAACGTAAACAAGTCTCTCTACGCTTCATTCCACACGTACTCACAAGGCAACAGACGCCAGAGACTCGCTGGCATTCAAGCTCAACGTCGCAGCTACTATCCTCCTCCCAAGCATTGTGCCTTTTACAATTGCCTTCATCGCTCCGATCAATGACAAGCTCATTGAGAAGATGAACTCAATGGCCTCCGCATCCCTGGACGACGAGGCCGTCGAGCAGGGTGTAGCCGAGGGAGAGACCACACATGCTTTGATCGACAAGTGGGCGACACTTAACCTTGCGAGGGCTGTTTTCCTTGCTGCAGGTGCTCTTTGTACCACCATTGCTGCCCTTGACAAAAGGGAGGTTGTTGGCTTCAGCAACATTGGCCTGAGATCAGGCGCAAACAGGATGTAATACAGCTGCAGCTGAATTCTATAGCAGAATATTTGCCTTCTCCACGTTCCAGAATTTGACGCCCAAGAACGCCTAACCAGTAACTAGTTACCGCGTAGTATATCGGCAGCAATCTTCTCTGCCAAGGCATCTAGATTCCCTTCAGTCAGCACTCGTCTTTCCCCTGGAACCAACCTGCCACGCAGAAAAGGAAAACAATAAACTTACAAACCATGCTTTGCGGATGCCCCGGCGGTAACAGTGCGAAGGAAGACGAATCGACTACTCTCAACCCCTCCACGCCTATTACCTTTGCATGTGTATCAACCACCGCCATCGAATCGTTCCTTTGCCCCATTCTACACGTGCAAGACGCATGCCAATTCTGGTAGCTCGACGCCATGATATACTCCAAGATAGCTTCGTCACTCGTAACATTCGCTCCCGGCATGGCCTCCTGAATCACAATAGGCCGCATGGCTTCTGTATCGAAGAAGGACCTCGCCCGCTTGAACGCCTGCGCCGCGACTTCTCGATCTGTCGGATGGGAGAGATGATTGGGGTTGACGAGGGGCAGGTCGTGCATCGAGTTGGAGGTTATGTTCACGTAGCCTCGCGATAGTGGCGTCACGGGCACAGTGACGATGGTGCCGAAGCGCTTGCTTGGGTCGTTGCCGGACAGAGAGGCTGCTGTGACTTCATACTCGACCTTTCCATCTTGTCAGCGATGCCACCTAGCCCGCATTTCGAGCCTTCTAGACAGGATACTGAGTTCTCACCTCTGGCCAGTCTGCAGGAAATCGTGCCAGATCCGCGAGCGCAGCGGCGCTCAGATTGCTGCGGTACATGTCTGGCAGTTTCTCCCATCCGATATAGTCCACTCCTGCGTTTGTAAAAGGTCCGGTTCGATTCGTGCGATATTGTTCAATCAGCGGTGCGTTGACGGAAGGATCAGCAATTGCACCGACGCCATTTTCAATCGCGATCTCGAACACGGGCGTGATATCCAGATGATCTTCCATATTTGCGCCTGTTACACACTTGCCAATCGATCCGCTGAGCTGTATATGGCTTCACAATCACTTACCTACGCCCGGCCGATCAACCAAGACGGGAATGCCATGTGCTTCGAGCTGTTCCCGCGGACCAATTCCAGACACCATCAACAGCTGCGGCGATTGAAATGCGCCTGCGGACAGAATAACCTCTTTCGTGGCATTGAGCACGAAAGTGTTCGTGTTTCCGTACGAAGACGCTTCGACTTCCACGCCCATGGCTCTCAAAGTCCCATTGAACACAATCTTCCTCGCAAGCATGTTGGGATACACCACCAAGTTCGACTTTCCGCTATCCCAGGCTCCTAGCAGAAACGAACGTGAAGAACTCCGCTCTTCGCCGGGGTAGGAGATGGTAAGTGGGGCGTACTGCCTGCCTAGCAAACTTCCGCTGGCAAAGTCTTGCTGCACAGGAATACCTGATTCAGCCATGGCGCCATCGATGTAGCTCGCGAAAATCTGGGCGAAGTTTGGGTGTGAAACATGCAACGGTCCTGTCCCGTTGAACGCCAGATTGTTGGCGGGCGGTGGCACACTCGCGTTTGCGGCACGCAGACTTGCGTTTCCAGGATAGTACGATACACCTCGTGCAAAGTAATGGAGCGTGTTATCGAATGTCCAGGCATCATCGCCAACGAGATCTGCCTGTTGAAGTGTAAGCTTGTTTGCACTTGATAGGAACATGAATCGCCTACCCATTGTTGCTGAGACCCATACGTCCCTCTGTTGTATATCATCGCATTCAGCGCCGAGCTTGCAAACACACATCAGCTGCCAGTCCTCAGCGTTTCCTATACGCAATCATCCATACCTTCCACCCAGTGTCTTGCCGCGCCCATAATGCAGCCTCCTTCCCCCAAGACCCTCCTGCGCCTCAGTAACAAACCCCCAATCAACCAGCGGATACTGAGACGCAGAATCCTCGCTAAAAGCGCCATAGCGAGAACAATACGCTGGCACAACAGATGTGTTTCCATTATCTTGCTCGTAGAACCCGCCGGCTTCTATCACGGCGACAGTATTGGTGCTGTTTTCGGCTAAGCGATATGCTAAAGTTAACCCCGCAGTGCCTGAGAAGTGTTAGAGGAGAATAGAAGCGTATGTTTATGTGGTCCATCACCTCCTCCAACGATCACGTAGTCGAAGGATGCATTCTGCGGGACTCCAAAGTCGTTTCCGGGAACATAGCCAGAGCGTCTATGGGTCCAGGCTAACGCTCGTGTGATTTCCAGTGCAATGAAAATCGTGAGTCGCATGATAACTTCTCATCGATAAGGGAAGTGAAGTAGAAAATAATCAAGCATCTATACGTCAAAGCATATGCGTACTTCTAGTACCTGAATGGTTGTTGACAAATGGCAGCAACTACAAGTTGCATCGTCATCATCAAGTATTCAAGTGTCTAGTATGGGCCAATTGCGATAGCCGGAAGTCGCTACTCGTGCTAGTACCCGGCGACAATTGATATGAATCGTTGGGGAAGCTAGGTACTAGATGGTGCAGCAAACTTCCTAGCCTTTCCGCAACCGCACTACTATTCCAACACGTTCCTAGATAACTTCCACGGTTCACCACACCAGCTCCGAGCGTGTAGATGACGAAAACTTCCGCTGACTGTTTACGGATGCATAGAAGTGCGGACTGGAGACCGCGTACTCTGTTAGATGTACAAGTCGAGGATTGAAAATAACTTTTGTCAGGTTGTTTCGCGACAAGATTCTATTTCACCTTCATCGCGGTATCAACACACTGGACCAAATTCAGCGCAATATCACTTTGAAGACATCTGATACATTAACAAAGGGCACCCAGTTATCCTAACTAAAGACGGGCTGATCAATCGCGCTGATGGCATACGGCAGACTCTAACGTAGCAATGACCTGAGACCTTTCTATACTGAGAAAGAAGAGAAATTCCGAACTTTACGAGAGAGAGAGAAACGCAACTAGAGCAGACCTACGAGAGGCACCGTTTTACCTCAACATATCGAGCATTTCGTCCTCTAATCACCACTGTAAAACGTCAGTCCATCAGCCTGACAATATCAAAGGCTATAACTCACCCACCACAGCCTCCTCCGCCTCCACCACCCCCATCGCCTCCACCACAACTTCCACATCCGCCATCTGCTCCTCCGTGCCCACCACAGCTTGCCGCACACCCCGGCGTCCCCAAACCGCCAGCACAGGCTCCTATGCTTGTACCCGCCCCACAAGTTCCCGCTGCACAACCGCCTGTGCCTGCAACATCAGCGCTCGCATGCTCACCCGCGCTTGGATCCGCATAGTACGGTACATATATCGGCATGGGGTAATACATCGGATATCCATACGCTCCATAGACATATGCATCGTTACCGTCGCGTTTCGGCTCCGCCGCTTTCTGCTTCTGATACCTCTTCAAAACCTTTGCGTACTGCAAATCCAAGTCTTCCAGCTCTTTTCGCTTTTGCTCGGCTGATCTGGGCATCGGAAGCGCGTTGTGCGAACTCAGATGCACGCCTTCGTGTGGGTTTGTCGTGAAGCCTTTCTCGTTGGTGAGAGTGGGGATGCTGAGAGATGTTCGGCGAGATGAGAGCTTGGAGAGAAAGCTGGACCGTAGGGGTTCGCGCGTACACTCGCAGTACCAGCAACAGCATTCTGAGTATGGTTGGGCGTACTTCTTTTCGTAGGCAAGCGAGGTGAACTGGAAGCTGTTGTGCAAGTTCGACTCAGGAATCTTATCGTCATGGTTCAGAAATTTCTTGGTTTCAGCCATGGTGTAGGCATAGTATGACTTCGGAGTGAGCTGGTGAGTATGCTTCATCAATGGCAGGTCAGCATCGCTTCTGTTTAGGGAGATTATCCATTGACGCTCACCCAAGCCAAGTCAACGTCCAAAGTCGGTACCACGATTTTCTGTGGGTTTTCGGCTGCGAGACGAACGAAACGATGGTACTTCACGATAAGTCGTTGAGTCGTTGACATTAGCGTCGGGCTATGCAGCCAGTCCAGCTTCGTCATTTTCTGCACGAAGACTCCCTGGCGTAGGACGGCGCCAACGAGATCGATGCCGAAAACGCTTGAATTGTCCCAATAGTGGCTCAGTACTTTACGTACAGCAATGCGACTTGCCTTGGCGATAAAGTATGGTTTCTTCTGCTGCGCATTCACCAGTAAGACATCCGACTGTGTTCGCATGAGATTCTGGAAATTGAGTTTGAGCAATTCCATGGTCATTTTGGACATCCGCGGGCGAATCCAAGGTCCTCTGAATTCTGTCTTCGTCTCGATAACGCGATGGGGGAAGAAGGCGTCGTGCGTGCCGAGTTTCTTGCCCGTGGTAGTCCCTATACTCGTCAATACATACTTCACGTGTACATACTTCATGTAGGATAGTGTGGGGGGATACCTGAAGGCTCTCCCCAGGCATTCAGAATGGTGCCTGAGAGGGGACGCTTGTTTTGTATAAGACTGTCTGTGTCATCGCAGAATTTGCCGACCCTGAGCTTCTCGTGCGTGATGACCAAGCTACAAGTCGAGCAGCGATGGTCAAATTCAGATCCTGCGAAGCCAGTGTCATTTGCCAGGTATATTTCCAGAGTCTCGGGAACAGACTCTGTGGGGTGGTCGTGTCCATGGAGGATTGCATGTGGTCCGACACTGAGGGCATTTGATCGTCGCCAAACGCTCATCTTGCAACGAGTTCCAGCGAAGTCTAGTAGCCTGCTCAAAAACAGATTCAGTTCCTGGACTGTACTCGAACGTCTCTTTATCGATGATCTGGTAGATACGCGCCCACGGAAATGCAGTCCGCCAAAGGGTAGGCTTGGTGTAGCGCACGGAGTCTTCGAGATATATCCTAGGGTTGAGCATGTAAGCATGCCACACCATCAGGACGTCCAGCGGAGGCAAGAAGAACGCCTCGCTGTTATCGTATCCATCTCCTGTAGTAGGGAACCTCCTGACTGTAAAGTGCTCAGCTTGGTAGATGGGGTTTTCATTGTGACTTACCAGCATGTGTCACATCCTCTCCTTCGAAGTCATCAGTTCTGATAGGTCTGTACCAGTTACATCGACCCTGCATTAGTTCCCACCATTTCTCAAAGCGAGCAACAGCTTTGGTAACAAAAACTGCCCATCGCTTGCCTCGAATGCGTTCCGCGAGCCCGGCGATGGAGCTGGCATCAGTATCCGAAGTGTGAGTGTCAATGCCAGCTGCCGCGGCGTCTTGCTCATGAGCTACTCCGGACTGATTTGGTCCATTCGATCCTGAGTGACCACCCGTTTGGCGTTTGGCACCGGTGTCACCCATGCTAATGCCGAAGAGGCCTTCGTGGTTGCCAACCTCATGCCTGAGCTTCGCAAACGCATGTAGCAACTTGAGATGCGCGATGCACTCGGCAGGTGTTGGAATCTCGAGTGGACTTGGTTGGAAATTCAATTCTTCTGCGTTTGGTACGGTTCTGGAAGGGGCCTCATTGGAAGATGGTGGGCGAGAGCTATAAGCTGGTGGCTCCGCATAACGATCCTCAAATTTCTTCATTGACAATTCGCGCGCGGCATTGATTCCCTTCTCTTCATTCGTCCTTTGTGCTTTGGTGCCTGACATATTTCATTAGAAGATAAAGAGGACGGTCCTGCTTCAATCAATGTGAGCATGAACATCGTGGCTGTTGTGCTGTATTTGTAGAAAGCACAGACGAGATACGAGTATCCATTTCGTCTAAAGATACCGAATTCGGGTGCGCGGTGTGCTACAGACAAGGCTGATCCGCTTGTTTGACAAGGCTAATTCCCACGGAACAAATTCTTGAAGTTCGAGGCGGAGCTTCGAAGATGGCCAACCACGATTGCAGCCTAGGGCATGTGCCATAAGCCACACAAGTAGGAAAGTACGCGACGACCATTTCGGCAGTCGTATTACTGGTTAAAGAGCAACTCTGTTTGACCTCCTATGCACAACCGCCTCGGCTTAGCTGAGACATGCATCTGTTAGTCTCAGAGTGTTAGAATGAATGCGCGCCTAAATACGAGGGTTGTAACGGGGGTCACCGTTCAGAAGTGTGCATCTGACGACGGAACCGCGAAGATGTCACGTCGGCGACAGTAACATGGTTCTGCGATGTCTATTACTGAAGCGATCTAAAGGGTATTTGTAAAACGAGACAAGCACCCAAATCTGCAAACGCCGAGATCAGAGCCCGTAAACAAAAGTGACTCGCTCGTCACCTTGGCGTCCACGCTCAGTGGCATCCTCAAGCCAATTCGCAAGCGAGTCTAACTTGCTGCTTCTCGAAAACTCAACAACCCTTCTGATCAGCCTGTGTTCACGTGGACGCGGTCCTTTGCCCTCGAGCCTCTCCATCTCTACAGCATCCTCGCTCCATTCGTTCAGTATTCTCTTCCTGGTCGCGTTCTCATTTCGAAGCCTTCTTAAGAACACTAGATACCCGATCGCAGAGAGCGCGACCGAGATGAGCGTCCACCAAAATGGAACAATGTAGCCCGATTCTGCATAACTCGGTCGATATAGCATTGCTGCTATGATGCCAGCCAAGTTGCCCCAACCGTTGATGCCAAGCAGTACTGCTCGTTTTCCAGGCGAAGGCGTGTTGCCAGATATCCAAGCTACGGTCAGCGGCGAAGCGACGTAAGTCCCAGAAAGTAGAAGGTTCAGCGCCAAGTAGCGAGGGATGGCCCAGGAGACGGGCAAGGCGACTACAATAGTCAAGCCTGCAACCATGATTGCGAGACCGTAGAGGACAGGTATCAATCTGATACGGTGCAAGTCGCTGTACCAAGCGAAGCAGAAGAGCACAATAGCGCCACATATATGTGGCGGCGCAGTTAGCAGATTGATCAAAGCGGGGTTTGACTTCTTTGTCAGCGGAGCCAGAACCAAAGGTAGAAAGACAGAGAAGGCGTAGACCGGGATTGCAGAGAGAATATTGCAAGCTAGCAAATGCCAGATCTTGGTGTTGAAGACGGCTGAAAAGATATCAGCTGGCGTCACTCCGCGGTCGTCTAGCGAGGCATGGTCGCGTGAAGTTGCAGGAGCCTTGGCTGGGTTCAGCAAGTCACGGGACTCCTCATCATCGTAGTCTTCGTCTGCGTAGTCATGAGCCTCATGCGTGGACGATGCGCTCACGTTTTGAATGTTGCGATCCTGCAACACGCGTGTTGATGCGTACTGGCGCTCCTCGGGGGTAAGAAACCATGCGGTCTCGACATTGTGGGGCAGCACGAAGTATCCTACAATCGCGATGGCGATGGTCATGCTTCCCTCAATCAGAAAGAGCACCTGCCATGGCCTCCAACCAGCATCTCCCGGCGGGCCGTCGTTGTGAAAGCGCGAGAAGACGGCCCAGCTTATGATTCCGCCCAGAGCGCCCCCAACAGCGGCCTGGCCGTAGAACAAGCTCAACCGTCGTCCAAACTCAAAGCGGGTGTAGAAGAGGGACAGATATGTGACGGTGACTGGGTAGAAGCCCGCTGTGACCATGTCAGCTATTAGCCCAAACGCGCCTTTGACTTGTAGCTCTACCTTCGAGACAGCCTATCAGTGTCCGAAGTGCAAAGAGCTGCCACCTGTGCCTGACCCAAGCATGGAGAGCTGTCGAAACGCCCCACAAGAGCATGCAGGTCGGCACGAATGCAACCATGCCATATTTCCTTCCAAGGACAGCGCCTTAGGAGGCTGCAGAGTGACGAAGAAGGCAAAGAAGAGGGCCACGGCCGTGTTGATGTCGCTCTTCTCCAGCCCGACATCTTCAGTAAAATTCGCAGATTCGGCGTTTCCTATCTATCGTGGCTTGTCGTCAGCATATGGCTCTGACGGGGCGGGTGGTTTTGACCAACGTTGGCTTTGTCCAGGGCATTGAAGAGGAAGAAGAGCGCAAGGAAGGGCAGCAGTAAGCAGTCGAGCTTCGCTAGAGTGCGCCGGTGCAGGCGTGGGTCCACCGCGTATGCTTCCTCAGCTTCATCGGGCGGCATGTTTTGTTCTGAAGCTGTTGGAGGAACTGGCATAAGCTCCAGCTCGGGCTGCGCGCCGGTCGCGGCCATACTCGTGGTCTTTTGCCAAGCGCATGGAACGCGGGGCGCGTCACAGGGCAGACAGCAACAAATGACCCTTGACGCGTGGACGGATGTTGGGAGGGTGATTGAGGAAGTGCTGCTGGATAAACATGGTGATAGATTGACGCGTGCGGCAGTTGGACGTTGGCGTGCTTATTTTCTGATGTAAGCTAGGACCCTGGGTGATGACGACGTCGACTGGGGCCTCGGTTGGTGTCTGGACGCAGGTACACGTTTCCGCTTCGTTACTTCCCGCATCTTAGATAGTTACTGTACAACTTGGACAGTCGACGTTGTTGCGCATAACTAGCCTGCCTCGATACACGGCTCTGCGATAATGCTCCTCCCGGGCACTCTGCCCAGCCTGCCCAGGTGTCCAGCCGCTGTGCACTCCTGGCAGCGAATCACACCCTGTGCATCGAGCACCTGATGACATGAAAAGACACGGCGACGAGACGGCCAAGCTTGAACGTAAAGCCCCGCCGTCTGCCCTTTGCACGTTGTTCACTCTTATTGGGAAGCTTCGGCGGTTGACTACCTTTTTTCGCTTGTACCAGTCTATACTAGGAAGCTAGTCCTTCATTCTCGCTTGGAGTGTAGATCTCCGATATAGCGGGTACTAACATCACCAATAACTTATCCCGATGTAGTCGTGCTTGTACCTTCTTGCCGCTTGACCCTGTCGTTTTGTCGGTAATTGCGGGAAGAGAAACATGGTATGGTCGGACGTTTGGCGAATGGTACCCGCAGTACCAGGCATGTGTGAAGCGTGGTAGCCATGCAGACTATCGAAAATGCTGATGTGAAGAACACACCGAAAGGCCCGAGTCCAGCAGCCCAGTCCAAGAGCCCAGACTACCAGACACCCTTGCTTGCAACACCTTTAAAAAAGACTGGCTCCCTCCTTGAGACACGAGCAAGGATAGACCCGAGATCCCGAAGATTAAAGGTTGAAGGCTTCATACCAATTTCCTTGGGCGCGCCCTCAACAAGCAGCCTGTTCCTCCAATACCACCACTTCCTACAATGAAGTCGACTCTCCTCGCCATCATAGGCTTTGCCAGCCTTGCCCTTTCTGCTCCAACCGTCGATCCACGCCAATCGTCCCTAGAAGAAATCACGGATAGTTATGTTTTCAGCATTTCCATCAGCGAGTTCAACAGCAACCGCAACGGCCAAGTCGGCCCTGCAGAGCTAGACTGGAATTCTGACGGCTGCTCCTCTTCACCCGACAATCCGTTCGGCTTTGACTGTACGCCCTCCCTTGTGCGTTGTTAAGTAAACCCTCTGACGCTCGTCTAGTCAAAGACTCGTGCAATCGCCACGACTTTGGCTACCGCAACTTCAAAAAGCAATCGCGCTTCGAGGCCAACAAAGCGAGGATTGACAGCAACTTCAAGCAAGACATGTTCAACCAGTGTCAGAACGAGAGATTCAAGGAAGCTTGTCGAGCGACGGCTACGATTTATTATGAGGCGGTGAAGGCCTTTGGGAGGAAGCGGGCTGCGGAGATAAGAGAGGCAAGGCGGGCGGCTGAGGAGATGGAGGCTAAGGAGACAGAGTAGGTCTGATGAGTAGACGAATATGGGAAGATAAGGTAATAGAAGTCATGTTACTTGGCCTGACCGGGCGCATAATGTATCCTTCAATCAACACGCATGAGCTCTCGAACTAGTTTGTCCTTTCGAGGCACGCCAGGATGCAAAATTTGTGTCGTCGGATATCCGAGCGTTGGACATATGAAAAGCTGCGAAAAGTGTAGCTCATGCCATTGTGTTGGTGTGAAGAATGGTGAAGGGTTCGGTGATGGACCTCAAGAGCTGGAGAGCTGGAGAGCTGAAGAGCGGACCTCGATGGTGCTTGGTCCGGGCGCCTGACGTAGCGAATCTCGTGAAAGCGGGCGTGTCCTTTGCATAACAATCTATTTGCGACCAAAATGAGAACTACGCATAAACCACGATAGCACATCGAGACGACAAGCGAAATGCATCCTGTAGAGAAGCTGCGCCAGCTCTCCGCGCCGCATTGCGTGCTGCTAGCCGTGCAATACGCAACCGAGTCCAACGTCAAGGCGCTGCGAGCCTTGACAGCCCTGCGGGATGCCGACCTACCGCTGGAGCTCATTCTGAGCATTCTCCTGACATATCTTCCTGAAGAATTCGAACCGGCGTCCTACATCGAATACCTCCACGAGCTTGCGACCGCCTCGCGAGACCCAGGCGAAGACCCCGCTGCAGTGTTGGATGTAGCTTCGGTGGAGGAGCTGTCGTTGTCACGGGCAAAGAAGAGGAGGAAAGCACTAGACTTGTTACCAGTCATACACCCATTGTATGCTGCAGAAGATGAGCTCGACGTCATCAGCCACTTCCTTGTCCACCGCGCGCACCGCATCGATGCCCAGACCGGCCTCCTCGACCTCGTGCCCCAGCTCATCGTCCCCTTCTTGGACCATTCCGAGTACCTCCGCACGTGGTTTATATCAACCGTCCTACCGCTCCTCCGCCTCAGCTACGAATACTACCCACAAAACGCGACTGCCTCGCTGGACGAGTTCGCACGTCTGCAGGGCAGGCGCGCCATAGAACACCAGTTCGCCAACGTGCGGCATGCCAGTGGAGGTGACAAGAGTCATGTGGCGCGGGATATCAAGGGTGTTGTCGCTCCGTGGATGTGTGGTGCACACCATCGCAAGCGGCGAAGGCTCTCGCACCAAGGACCAAGGGCCTCAGTAGCGCAAGAAACACCACACGCGCCAGGCGACTGGGAATGCTTGTTCGAGTGGATACTTCACACGTCCAAAGAGAACCTGCAGTTGGCCACGACGGCCATCAGCGAATGGGACGGGCCCGAAGACATGGACCTCGGTGGGTACGAGGAGGGACGGGACTATGTCGACGATGAGCAGCAGCGCAGACTGGAGGTGCAGTACGCCCAGACTGCTCTCGCCTGTCTTTACTTGGTTGAGAAGAGCGACGTACCGACACTGCAGACTGCCCATTCATTGTTGGGACGGATATGCGATCTGCTGAACCACGAACCTCCACCAAATCTCAGTGTTGGCGTCGAATCACTCCCCTACCTATGACCTGCAGGAGCCGCTTCTGCAGGACGCTTCTGCGGCTCTTCTCCAAGAACAACGTCTACTCGAGTCCGACAATGTCATCACGACGCCTGGTCACGGCAGTATACAGGTGCTCAAACTTATCCTCTTTTCAGCATGCGCTTTGTCCACCCTACAATATCCCGTCTCGATGCGACAGCTTGCGACTATGTCTTTGCGCGACGACCACGCCGAACAAATCTCCTTGCTACAAAAAGTCGTGCACCAGCTGAGCAGCTCGAGAAAGGACAGTGATCAATGGACAAGCGCAAGAATCAAGCTTCTCTGGCTCTGGAACTGGGGCACAGACAGGCATGACAGCGATCGCCACGCACAGGGCATCCTTGGTATGCTCAGGAGGAGTGAGGTTGAGACAGAAGTACTCAAGGCGCTCATAGAGAGCAGCCACTATCCTCTTGTTGTGCAGACATACATCAGACCCAGTACTGGCCAGCCACCACTGCCTCTCCAAGAGGTAGAGCGAGTTATTCTGTCGTCGACCATGAATCACTACGATGGCGCCAGTAATGGTAATCGAACTAGAGGCGGCATGAAACGCGCCGCAGAGACTGTCGCTGCATTTGCACCTCATTTCTCCAAGTCGTCGCGCTTCCAGCGCACGCAGGCTTTGCTCTCTGCGACACATGCCATGTCGTTTTATTCACTTATCCTCCAACACGGCGTGCCGTTTCAGCCTGTCGATATTCGCGCCAGCTCCAACCCGCTTTCCCCTTATTCGGAAACTCTTGTCCCAAAATGATGGGAGCTATACAAAACTGGATGATTTGATCTCTATTGGGCAGAATCTTGTAGTATCAATGCCGTCCCACTATTATGAACGACGATTCATCTACTCCACTCGACGCTTCTACAGTAGATCGGAAGAAGACTGCTACTGAGCGCCGTGTTATTGGTATGGCGATTGATGCAGCTTTGGAAGAAGACGACTTCGAAACAGCTTACTCCTACGTCGTGAATCGACTGACACCATCGACACCATCACCAACACCATCCATTGCATCCCAGCGATTTTCTTTTGGCTCAGTTGACACTGATGAGCATGAAGATGATGCGGAAGACGTAGCATGGAAAGCAGCATTACGTGCTGGTCGATACAGCTCGACATCGCTCTCCAACTCATGGTCGCAATCTGCTGCGCGACCAGACCTCCGCCGCCTAGAACAACGCATGGAGCTCTTATCACAAGCGCTGCTCCTGGCTCCTCCGAATCACCTTGAAGAAGTGCTCAATGTATGGCAACAGTGCGAAACTGAGATGACTACCCTCTTGGCTGCAGAGACAGAAGCAGAAGAGCGGTTCAACGATGCCGCCGACCGCAAGCTGCCTGGTACGTTCATTAATGAGACCATCACCGTTCAGCCGCGCCGTGAAGTTGGGCGCGGTGCCGTCGAAGAAGCACCTATGGGCCTTTTCGACGTTGCTCGAGGAGCAGCAGCAGCCTTCTCCAAGTCAGCGTTCCCGCTTCGTGGCGGTGCACAGGCAGCATCAAGTGCGGATGCGCGCGATACAAGCATGAGCTCGAGTCGCGTCAGCATGGACTTTAGCGATTCGGGTAGCATGAGTGGACACGATGAGCGCATGAGGAAAAGAGATATGGTCGCAAGTGCTGCGACTGGAGCGTTGGCAAGCGGCACCGGTGCACTTGCCAGCGGACTGGGCTGGATGTTAGGTAAGTCTCATTTTACACTGCAGATATTGGGTCCTGGGTTAAGGCTAATTTCGAGCAGGTGCCAAACCAGTACAAGAACAGGAGCGCGAGTAGCATACTATAGGCAAACAACAAGAAAAGATACCCACCTCAACGGCGAGCGACATGATGACTTCCTGCATCTTGCTCGTCGTCGTTTGTAATTGCTCTCATGTAGGGCGAGCGTGAGTGTATTTCACCGCTTCCATCGCTCTTTCCCAACATTTTCCTGCGCCGTGACATCAAAGAGCAAACGCTTCTATCTCTGCGCATCTCACCTTGAGATAGCATTCCCTGGCACTGCCTCCCAAAGGTACATAAGCCCGCCATACTCCTCGCTCCCTCTTCTCACCCTGTCCACCATCCTGAGTCAATCGAATCTACAGTCGAACAACAACAATGCGTCTCACTACAATGATCACAACACTGTTCCTCGCGATCCAGTCTGCCTATACCTTTCCAACCGGCGAAACTCTCGTCACAATCAACCTCTTCGGCCGCAGCCGCACCTGTGGCGGTGCGCCCACTACCCTGAACCTCGTGGCCGGCGTCTGTTACTCGATTGCCGGCAATAACAGTCTTCGTGTCATTGAACACAAGGCTGGGCTGTTCTACAACTCTCGTAAGTTTCTGAAAATTCAGGGCGCTCGATTGATGAGCTGGGAAGGCTAATTATTTTGCAGTGCATGTGTACCCGAGCGCCAAGTGCAATGTGGCTTGGACGCTGCAGCCTCTTCAGGACAACTGCTCGGATGTCAGCGCGTACGAGAGTATTATGGTTGTTACTTAGGGCTGGGGAGGGAGAGGGCCATGGAGACCTGCTGGGGAATTTGAACAACGGGAGTGAAACAGCCAGAATGATCGAATTAGACATTCGTGTGGCAACGGGTAGAAAACAAACTTAAAATCGGTGCTCTCTGTCTTTCTGTGTTTCACACGCGTGAACACACGTTTCCAAGGTTCTCTCACCGGGGTTTTTTTGGTTCGGTAAGGGTTGCCCCTGCCTTTACCTTGATTAAACGCACGCAGCTTCGTGATACATGTAAACTTTTCCCCTGCCTCCCCCCTCTACCTCCATCCTACAGCCCTCACCACAGAACAATCGACTTCCAGCACATAATCAATCAACATCTCAATCTCTTCAACAATCACCAAGGATGCTTTTCACCAACATTGTCATCCCCGTGCTGGTGGCCTTCCTCCCCTCCGCCCTCGCACAGTCGAACGCCATCGTCTCCCTCGCCCTCTCCACCAACTCAACCTGCTCCAGCACCCCCACAACCTTCGAGATGGAGACCAACCGCTGCTACTCATTCGGCGACACCAAGGGCATGCGCGTCACGCACCACTCCCCAGGTGCAACGTACAATGCTCGTAAGAACCTCACTACGATGAATAATTTGAGAATGGAAAGCTGACTGACGTGACAGTGCGCGTGTTCACGACCGCCAACTGCGATGCGGGACAAGACTGGAAGTACGTGGAGCTGGATGGTGGTGCGTGTGAGAATGTCGAAATGTACAAGGCGTACTTGGTCAAGTTGAGGGATTAAGGGTGAGGGGTAGACGTTGTGAACACACGCAAAAGAGTAGTAGAGAAGAATGGTCTAGCAGACTAGTTTCATGCAGATATACGAGACAGAGAGACGATGGAGGAACATTACAACTTCTCACCTCAATGAATCAATATCCATGCCCGACTTGACGTCTTCTCATTCTATCTACACGCCCTGCGCTGCCCTTATATACGCTACCTCCGACTCCGACACCAACACACATATCTACACTCATCTCATATACAAAGATACAAAGCTAACGAACGAACAAGAAAAATCATACTCCTTCGCTAATGCCATGCTACGCGATCTAGATAAAAAGCGAGAGTGGGGTATATCTTCCAATCGAAAAATGTTTTTTGCTTTCGCTTCGGCACTTAAGAATGTCTCTTTTCGCAAGGGCGGCAGCGCAACCTGACAACGAACAACATGTTAGGAATGCATCCCTTTCTCCCTACAATCCTCAACGCTTCTTGTTTCATGCAAACTCGTTACAAAGCAATCGGCGGCACGGCATTCAGCACTCTGGCCACTTCGTTCGGCGCCATCTGGCTGTTCTGCAAGCTGCGGACCTGGCTACCTTTGCGTAGACGCTGCAGGCCAATAGCCAATTTCCAGCTCTCGGACTCGTCGATGAGAAAGACGTATTTCTTGCCGTCGGTGTCGCGGACCGAGGCGCGCAGAATGTGCAGGCGTTTGGAGGTCTGGACACCAGTCTATCAAGTATGTTAGTATGTTCAAGGGTACATAGGAACGAGAAAGAGCTTCACTAACCTCGACCATCTTCAGCGTCCAAGCCTTGACATCCCACTCTCGCTGCGGAATACTGCGCACGTCGTCGTCGATGAACAGACCCTCTGACTGGATCTTGAGAATCAGGCCATCCGTCACTTTACCCACGCTGGCAACGAGCTGTGCAACGGGCTTCGGGAACAGGTCGTTGAACAAATACACTGCCTTGATGACGATCTTGTTGGGATCTGTCGTCGCATACGGGCCTCGCATGCTCGCAGGAGGCGTCGTCCGACTCGTCGATTGCGACGGCGCATAGCTCGATTCAGAATACTGCGAGGACACGTGCGAGCGCGTGGCTGTGGAGCGTGGGGGTTGGAAGCTGCGCGCGTCTTCGGACGGGACGTATGACTTTGCTGATGGCTGTTCGTAGGGTTTCTTCGGGACAACGGTTGCCTTGATCGGGGAAGAATGCGTCGAAGTGACGGAGGGCGATGGACTGGAAATCCTGATGCCAGCATATGGGTCCAGGCGTTCGCCTCCACCAACGCCGCCATACGTAGTCGATCGTCGAGTGGCGGTGATGTCTGGGACAGCAGCAGCGGCAGCCTCAGCCTTGATCTTCTCGGCTTCGGCTTTGAGACGAGCTTCGCGTTCCTTTTGCGCGCGTTCACGAGCTGCCTTGAGGCGTTCGGAACGTTCAGCGTCTGCTTTGGCTTTTGCGGCGGCAGCATCTGCTTCTGCTTTTGCAGCGGCTGCAGCAGCTTCGGCTTGGGCTTCGGCTTTGGCTTTTGCTGCTGCTGCTTCGGCCATGGCTTTTGCCTTTTCAGCGGCAAGTTTCTCAGCTGCTGCCCGTCGCTCCGCCTCTTCGGCGGCCCTGGCTTTCTGCTCAGCTTCAAGCTTCTCACGGATCTCCTTCTCGATCTTGGCCCTGGCTTCGGCCTCGCGAGCTTCCCGTTCAGCTTGCTCCTTCTCGAGGGCTTCTTGTTGCTTGCGGGCTTTTTCTTTGGCAAGCCGTTCTCGAGCCTCTCGTTCTCGCTGTTCTCGCTCTCGTTTTCGCATTTGCTCCCACTTCTCCTTCTCGGCTTTGGCGCGAGCCTGTTTGGCGGCCTCTTCTCTCTCTTTCTCTTCAGCCTCTCGCTTCTGGCGAGCTTCTTCGGCACGCTTGAGCTCGTCCCAAGCACGCTTTCGTTCCTCCTCGTCGCGTTTCTTCTTCTCTTCCTCCTCCCGGAGCCTTTTCTCCTCCTCGGCCCGCCGCCGCTCCTCTTCCTGCTTCTTTGCCTCTTCGGCTCGCCGTCGCTCTTCTTCAGCTTGGCGTTTGGCGTCTTCAGCCTTCTTGCGTTCCAGCTCGATGCGGCGCTCCTCCTCGGCTCGCCGTTGTTTCTCTTCCTCACGCCTCTTGGACTCGGCTTCAGCCTTCTTGCGTTCCTCTTCCTCTCGTTGTCTCTTCTCCTCCTCCTGGCGTTTCTTTTCTTCTCGCTTCTTTCTCTCCTCTTCCTGTCGCTTCTTCTCTTCTTCCTGTTGCTTCTTCTCTTCTTCTTGTCGCTGCTTCTCTTCAGCCTGCTTGCGTTCCTCCTCGGCACGTTCCTCCTCTTCTTTCCACGAGAAGTCCTCGTCTTGCGGAGGCGGTGACGAGGCGCCGTACTGGTTGTAGCCCCCCCATCCACCATGGGCGCCCTGAGGCGGAGGGGCTCCAGCGCCCGGAAAGGTGCCATTTCCTGGAGGCGGTGGAGGTGCACGTTGGTAGCCTGCCCCTTGCGCTGAAGCTCCAGCTCCAGCTCCAGCTCCAGCACCGGCCCCGTGTGGCCCGTTGCCCGATGCGCCACTGCTGAATCTCCCCCCACTCTGTGTCTGGCCCAATAGCCAAGCAGCGATTGCAACCACGACCACCAGCAGTATGACACCATTGCCGCCTGACGACACACCCTGGCTGACGAGCATGAAGTATTGCTTCATTTGGGGCTCGATTATCTTCCAGATGGCTATGGCTGCTATGGTGCTAGCGACACCAGCCATGAAGCTGTTCCGCTGTACTCCCATGCTGGGGAGGTAGATGAAGCCGCCGCCTGCAGTGTGTGGTGGTATGATGAAGATGTCGTAGTTGCCCGGGGGCAAGCCGCCGGTGCCGCCGCTGTTGGGCGGGGCATGGCTACCTCCCGTCGTCTTTGGATTGGCGCCATGCGGAGGCGGTGGAGGAGGAGGGCCGCCGTCCATGGCTGAGTGTGCCCGTGAGGGCGGTGGTGTACGTTATATCAGGCGTTGCGAGGGTCGTGGTGGAGGTGGAGGTGGAGGTGTGACTACCGCAACTGGGCGGGTTGAGCGGTGTGAGGAGGTTTCGTCTGACGTCGGCGGAGACGCATCAGCAGGGCGTAGCTGGGGGTGAAAGGAGCGTCGACAGCTGTTATTCCGACCAGCAGAGGTGCAAGTGTTCCCGAGACCGGCGTCTTGTGCAATTGGTGTGTAGATGGAGGTATGAGGTGTTTCAAAAAGTCTTTTCTTGTGCGGCTAAGGATTTTGTGGTGTAGTTGCAGACTCCTCAAGCGGGTTTGTTTGCCAAGCAATGCACATGGTTGGCTAGCGTCCACGGGCCGTTACGTCGTCCCCACAAAACCACCCTCCAGTCTGCGTCACGCCAAAACCCCTCGCCTGTCAAACTGTCACTCAATCGACTGCAGCGCCATGCATCTCTCCCTTCCGCTTGTTCCTGTCTTGCTGCATGCCCTCGCGTGAGAAGTTGCATCCACATCCACGAGCAGCAGCGGTCGTTGCCCTAGACGACCCCTAAACAACACGTCACGCGTTGGCCCAGAGTTTGGTGTGCCTTAGCGGCCGCGCCTCGCCGCCCATTCGTAGGAATAGAGCAACTGAAGCGGAGTCTGATGCATGGGCACGCGGCGAAATGCGATTCGACCGCTTGCAGCCCAGTGTGGGCCTCGTTTCCTTCGTTCCAACTTCCAACTTCCAACTTCCACCGAGAGAGTGCTGTGGTCGTGGCAAACACTTGTCAGATCTTGAGGACTCTGTCTGCCATCGTTGTTCGGCCATTGTGCTACAGTCCCTCGACGCGGGTCCGTTTCTGTGCGACCCGCCAAACGCCCCGAGCCCCGCAGGCTGTGTGCCGCAGCTAAATCATCCGAACAGCCATCGGATTGAGGCAGCTCTTGCACCATCTTAACCTTCGACCTGAGCGCTTGAACAGCACGAAATCGCAGCAGCTTGGGATCGACTTCCACATCTTGCAAATTGCTGCTTTCTTTATCATCTGAGTAGGTCGCCAATTAAACTTGCCAATGTAAATGAAAAGGCGTTATTGGAAACCACACGAAATGGGTCATTGGTTGCGCTTGGCCCATAGATCCATCACACGACGACTGCACCCTGACATTTGAGCCATACGGAGCTCTGATGGATATCTCTTGAGCCCATCTATTCTCTCACATGCCAACATATTCGTTGGAGAAAGGGTTTTACGATACTGACGCCCCTGCATTAACCTGAATCTTGCAACATTTCATGCTGACCTAGACTTATTACAGCATCCATGGATTTAGGGGGGTCTGAATCATACGATAAAGCCGATTCGCATAGTTACATTTATCGATCGAAGGGTCCGCGGAGCTAAAAGCCTGCCGTCCCCGCGACGCGCTTCGTGATCATGCTCTCACCTAAGCTGACCGGAAACCCCACCACCTGTCTATGTTTAGACGGGTCGGCCGATGGAACAAGCACAGGGACCCTGAGGAAACATGTTGGAGAGTCAGGAAAGTCTTTGCAAAGAGCGAAAAGAACACATGAAAGAGATGGTACCCCAACTCGTGCTTGATGCCTGATGGTTGCTTGGCCGCGATGCACGCCTCAAGATGTTACGATGACCTCAGAACACTTTCAGAAACCTCGTCATAACGTGCATCTGTATTCTGATTGACTGGATAAATATCCTGCAGCATGCTGCTTCCTCCACTCAGAACGCTTCGATTAACGAATCACAAATGGGTGTCGGCGAGCATCAAGTGAAAGGTTGATTAAGTATTGCATGTTGGAAAAGTGATCATAGCTGACGTGCATCTTCGGCCGGGTTTCCTTACGATGCAGTAACCTTGCTGATCGTTCCAAAATAAGGCTTTCGAAGCTGCCGAGAAGCCGAAAGAGGCATACGACTCGACCCCTTCGGTAACGCCTCATTCTGATGTCACTGAAGACGAAGAGGGCTCCGCTAGTGCGCAGCGGTAGAAGCTTAAACCATCAATGCAGGGATTCCAGCACAGCATCCCGGAGCCGACGCCCTGACATAGCACCCACGACGTATCGAATTACCTAGGATAGTCCACGTCTTCACCGTCACCAGGTAGCGCCACAATTTGCCAGCAAGCCACTCACGAAATCACGAAACCCACAGTGAGGCTGTCTTACTTCAAAAAAAGTTTTATTCGCTGGCATCTGGCAGCAAACCTTCAGATCTAATCCAGTCTGTCTACAGTACGACAGTCACTTTCTACATGGCTTTTAGTACAAGCCTGGGGTATCATGAAAAGCAAAAGCTCCTCACCGAATTTTTCAATCACTGCTAGTCATACACCGGACAGCGCATTGATAACAACCCAGCATGTTGTATCCACACTCTCCAATAACCGTCATGGTCTCATTTCGAGCCTTGACCTTCGCATGGAATACCTCAAAATCCATCGCGCTCATTGATGGGTAGCAACGAGGCGCTTCCGGTGTCCCATCCTCGGCTACGCCTTTGACGTCAGACAGGTTGTCCTTGAAGTATTGTCGCAGATCGTCTTTCAGATCTTGAGGCGTCAGCGCAGAGTGGTAGATTGTGCTTAAGCCACCGGCCTGCATTGCCGAGATGTGGTCAGCGCCTTTGCTGGTATCATGGAAGTGTGGGTTCCGAGTCTGGACTTGAAGAATTCGGACCTCATGCGCAGGCAATGCTGGCATTAGACTCGGAGGACGAGAGGTCGCTGGGGTCGATATGGGCGACACAGATGCCGAGCTAGACAAAGTAGACTCGTCTGAGCTGGTGTATGCGGCATCATTCGCAAGGAATTCGTAATCGTACGATTGTTGCGCCAGACGCGATTCAGGATCGCCAAACTTTCTCCCACTAAAGCGTTCCCAAGCATCGATGTATTGGAAGGGCTCTACCGCATAGCCAGTCGCGAACTTCAGATCCATGGCTAAGTCTATGCTCATGGCATGTTCACCGGCATTTCCGGTCTCAATAAGCTGGAGGTTCCCCTCGGGCTCATCACCGAGAACCGTAGTCAGGAGACGATTCATCCATTGGTTAACCACGCGTGAGCTTCGACCAAGCTTTTCGAATATGATGATCCCATCCTTGACCTTGGGCTTAGAGTTCCATTTGATACGGACCATACAATGCGGTGTCATGGCATCAGTATCGGGTTGGCCGCCATCGCCAGTGCAGTGGAGAGCGTAGTGTAAGCCTGCAGCGTAGACCTTGCAATACTCATGGACGGCCCCAGAAACCAGATTGTCGGCGTCAATGAATCCAATGTATTTCTTGCCAGCAAGCTTGGCAAGCGCCGCTCCCATCATCATGGCCTCGCCTTTGCCATTCCGGATCTGAGGACGTCCATTGACTACGCGTACGATTGCAGGCAGCCCGCCGGCGACGAAGGCTTCGGCGAAACCGGGATCATGCTGATGGCAAGCAATTCCTGATCGACGTGTATCTGTACAAAAGTCTGAGAGGAGATTGCACTCTGCGGTGAAGTTGTCCTTCTTGCTGTTTGATACCAAAATGATCAAACAGTCGTGTGGTATACCGTGGAGTACACCATCAAGAATCGAAACTGCCTCGTCTTTGCAAGGGACGACAATGGCGAGTTGAGTCTCTATCGCACTGAGAGCTTCGCGGGAGAAAGACATCGAGTCTGAGCGACCATCGAGTCCGGTTGACTTGGTGGTTTCGACATATTGCCCAGCGTCAAGCTCGATGACGCGGAAAGTTTCGTGGATGTCGACGTTGCCGACGGATGCTGAATTCGAAGTGATGGCTAGACGCATTCTATGTTGTTCGTGGTTGTATTTTGGGGATTGGTTTGAAGATATTGTTCTCAGAGAGGAAAGTTATCTTATAGCCTCATATCGACTGTTCGGAGCCGCTACCGTGCCGCAGTACGTGAATAAACAATGGGGCGCGACCGCGAGAATGGTATTCCACAGGGTCTGTGCAATTACAAGCGCAGACGTTGTGCGGTGGGAAGACTGAGAATAGTGTTGTTGTCTATATACAATATTGAATGGTAGAGGAAGAAACAATGGGGTAGAGAGACCTGGTGATAAGATGTAGAGCACGCTGTAAGCCAACCTGATACGATAAACTCGAAAGGTTGCATTCAAGGCCAACATCATGGACCATAGGATTTTCAGATTCGGCATATTCACTTGTTACAGGGATCGGCAGTGCTGTCTTTCGTTTCCTTTCACTTAGTTGTATGAAACCGGTCGGCTGGCATCAGAGCTGCGTTTTACCTTTTCAAGATTCAATGCTGTGGTATACCTGACTCGTACTGCCTTCCAGGAACGGAAGTCTATACATACAGCAGGCACAAAGGGTTATCGTTCCAGTCGCCTATGGTCGGAGCAAGCAAAATGGCAAGTAAAGCGATATGTAACGGCTCGCTTAGTCCCGACAAAGAGGTCAAGCCCCGGGTGCTTGGTCATACAATGCGAGGGAAATTACCCTGGCACTTGTGGTTCTTTGACAGGACTAGCGAGCGGCAGTCCTTCAACAATGAACAATAACAAAACAGGTCCGCGGATCAGTGAAATACCCGAAAGAACCTCGAGGGTGATGAGTGCCCGACAGAGAGTCATGAGAACCAGCACCACCCTGAATGCCTTGAATTCGCTGCTATTCATGTCATCCCGAAATTCGTCATTGACACAGCTATAATCACAGGCATCGTTGGAAACCTTAGTACTTTGTCACATCCAGCCGCCCACTCACCTCGCAAACACCATCCGCTTGCACAGTGACATCACTCACCATCTCCAACTGTTTGCTCATATCGCCATACATCCCCGCTTTTTTTCTGCCTCATGCCTAACTAGGTCTTCGCTCGACAACTCTTCTGGCCCAACGCAACGTCAAGCTGCCTTTTTTTGGATCGCTCCATCCATTGGCACTCCGCCTCCAACCCACCTCGAACTTCCTTACTCAAGCCCTTGGCGTTCCCTTGACTCCTGACATCTCCCATACCCAATCCCGGATATAACATCGTCTATTCGCGTCTTTCGCCAAGTCCACGCGCCAAACATGTGCGTTAGCGAGGCCGTGCATATCCACTGCGCGGGATGGCATCTTCGCCGAACTTATTTGCAGATTGTGCACCCTAATAAGCCAGTGTAAAATCCTCCTCGGTGTTTCGCTTCAACTTTCTGGTCACTGGCGGGAATGGGTACCATTGGCGGAGCGAGACACGCCAGATTCTGGTGAAAATCTTGAACATACTTTTTACTGAAGTTCCTTGTCGCACGTCTGGGGTGCGTCTTACTGGCCAAGTAAGCTGGACCCTTGACGCCTTTGGCCAGCGCGGCTTCTACTCGCTCGACGATGATGGACTCTCTTAGGCGGTTTCCAGGTCGTGTTGGGTGTAGCGCGGCTTCCTATTGTCCCGGTGGTGCTATGTTGCTCCGATGATGACTTAGGAAGGGTTGAGCAGCACATGCGTCTCAACGTCTTTTGGAACGTGCTGGGCGCCTTAGAAAGTGACTTTCATTTTTTTTAGTTGTGCGCGCTCGAATAGGTCGGAGGTGCTGGATGTAGCGGAGCTTTGAACGGCGATGGGGAGTTTACTACGCAGTCTGGGAATCGTTCAGATCTAGATGGTTCGTGAAATGCCATTCAAACGACGCCGTCAGGTACATCGGCGAAGAGGCTTCGATGGCGTTTATCTTTCGAGAGTGACTGTACAACCGCGCGTATATAGAGCGTATTCGAAGCAAGCTGAGGCAAGACATCAGAGGCGTTGTAATTTTTCATACCGGTTGAAAGGATGGAGATAACCCGGACGAAAGCCACTGGACGGTATCGCAATTAAAGATAGTTATGTCCGGTGTTGGATCGACAGCAGTGAAGTCCAAAATATTGCATGTTAGGATGATGTAGATAAATGGAGGTGAAGAAACCCTGAAGCTAACGAGCTATCGCCTTCAAGTATATACAAAGCTCGTGAAGACACATTTGGAACAATGTGGCTCACCTCATCTAGAATGCTGAGCTCTATCATGACGTTCGATTTGAACAATAGTAATAATCTCTACCGATGTTTGCCATTTCCTTCGATAGGTATCTTAAGGAGATAGAGAAGTATTCGTCTTATCCCGTAGCACGTACGACTTGAGGTGGGAACTGCTAGATTGCACGTCGTGTGTCTCTAAGAACGTCTGATCAGGAGTATCACACTACTTTTAGTTGTAGCAATTGATAACTTAGCGCAGTCTACTTGGAAAGCGAGTGAACATGATGTTTCAACAGACATTGATTATGATTCAGTGAGTCTGTTGATATAATAAAGACGCATGCGCACAACTGCAGACCCACCTTCAGACCTTGATGCATTTTCTGATCTATGAAGATTTCGAGTTCAACGCAGGCAAAGGATGTACACTGTGGTGGGCAGAGACTGGCGTAAAATCTGCCGACCGTTCACGATGCACTGTTGATGGGATCCATCTTTATCCCCTGTTGAAAACACATTATCGTGGTCGTGATGTCGTCCGACCTGGGTCCAGATTTCTCCTGACAGGCATGATGACATCTGGATGGTGCGGGGCGCCAAGGGAACACTATGCCTTTCCCGCTCTTAGTGGCGGAGCTTTGGATTGACTTGAACTGTGCCAAACAAACTTCGACTTCGGACAACCCTTTCGATATTCTCGCGCATTGACGTTCAACGTACGCAGAAACGGGATATCCATCACTTTTTTTATGCGCAACTGAGCCCAATGAGATGGAGTCCAATAGCATCGGTGAGGACAGAGATGCGCATTTGCGGACGTGATGCTGCTTTCGCGTGCAGACACCTGCCAAGCCCATAGTCAAACATGCATTGTTTCCATCACCGAAACAAAACTGTTGCAGGAGGTGATATTTCCCGGCTTCAAGGGCGGATCGGTATCTAGTGCCTGAGCTTAAGAGAAATAAGACATGGCTGCCTGACCGTTCTTCTGAGCAGTTCTGTCTCCCCACATTCTCTCCAACTTCTTGTCATTTTTCCTGGGCATTGACTGTCATACATTTATTCTTCCTAGACATTGACTGTCGCATTCTGTTATTCTTATTTATTCTTCTTGTACCTTTAATTACGGCGACAAGATGTACATTGACACAGCGAACGCGAACAGCCGGTCAGCGCGACCACAAGTCTCAGTCTCATCACGCTCATCGCCCTACAACGAGTCCTCAACGCCTTTCTTAGAGCCGCCTGTTGACCGTGTACCTCCACCGACATATCTGGAAGCCACAACCCCCGGCCTTTACAGTAGTAGATTGAGTGAAGACCAAGGGGCGAGGCTCCTAGGTGAAGGCGACCGGGAAGAAAGAGAAGCATCAAACAAAGAGGACCAGTACCGCAAGAGAAGTTTAAGAGAACAATGTACATCAAGGAGATGGGTGCGATGGATTCCCGCATTCGCATTCATCCTCTTGCTAGCGGTCATGCTTGCAGCAATGGCTGCTGCAGTCTCGGTCAGAAGCAGCAACCAGGTGCGTTATATGGTTGTGTTGTTGGGATTTAAACTAACTTTGTACCTAGGCTTCAGTCACTAACGCTGGATCTGTAGCTCAAGGATCCTCAGCTGAGAAGGTGAACCCGCCAACCTTTGCACAACCATCGGGCGCAGAAGCATCCTCTTCGCTAGATGAGGGCTTCATTGGCGAAGACAACGAGCGACCTGACTTGATAGCCATTCCCTGGCCGACACCCACGCCGACCGGAGCCAAGCCACCTTCTCCAACTCATTCCAGACAAGTGTTTCCAATCCGATGGCCGGCGTTTTGCGGCAAGCAGTACAATGTCAAGGTCGACGAGTACGATTTTGGTACATCGAAAGACCTGGATATACAGGAAGCTGTACATCAACTCGACGGATCGTACAAGAAGGTTTACGGCTGGATACACGTGGTCCGCGCACCCGCAAACCAGGCACCTGGCACCATCCAAGCCCGTCTCTCGTATGCTGCTTCACCAAGGGTAAACATCGGCTCTATTCCACACTCAACCTCAGCCAATGGTCTGGTCATTGGTGACCCAACATATCCCGATGGCTTCGATGGTCTCCACAAAGGTTCAGCTTGTCTTGGAATGTCACTTGTCGTGTATATGGCTGCAGGCGTTGAAATCGACACTCTCAAGGTGTCCGCTAACCACCTGGGCATGCAGATACATCAAGGAGTTGAGTTTACCGTCAAGAAGTCTACCCATATCTCCCTTACGAAGGGCACGCTGGATGCTGCTGCTTTCAACTCCAGTGCAACGTACCTCAAGACCATATCTGGCTCCATCAGCGGCTTGTACACGTTATCCGATCTTGTCTCTGTAACCTCAAAAAGCGGCTCTGTAAACATCGAGGTCGAACCACAAGCTGCGACCGCAGATTCGTCTCCTTCCGCCATCTTTATGGTCGACGCGCATTCGAGCAGCGTCAGGACGGACTTCAAGCGGAAGCGTATCCCTGACCGCGACTACCAAGTTTACATCAACACCACCGTCGGATCGGTCGATGGAACATTCATTCATGGCTCCAGGACTGAGATTAACTCGGTTGCTGGTTACGTCAATGCTGACCTCCTACCCTTCAAGTCTGGCGACTTCGCTTCAACAATCAACACGGATACCGATGCTGGGCAAACCAGAATCAGGGTACGAACGCCGTATAAGGCGAAGAACATACCTATGACTGGTCTTACCAGCGTACACAAGACTGTATCTGGAGAACTAGACTTGACCTACCCCCAAGAATGGGTTGGACATATCAACGGTACCTCGCTGAGCGGAGCATTACATCTCGAAGGAAAAGATCTCGAGCTCCTGGGCGAAAACGACAAGCCTCAAGAGAATCACGTCGAGGCGCAAAAAGGCAAAGGTGGTGGAAAATTGGAATTCGACACAGACAGCGGAGAGTGTAAGATCAAGATCGGGAAGGCGTGAAAATTTTGGGATGGCTATATCATGTATCGCTATAATGTTTGTGCGCGAATAAAGAAACTTAGTCGCCCAATGTTCACTTTTCCTGGTAGATGGACTCCGGACCCACGTCATTGTCCGCAACACAGCCTCAAAGTCGTCCACGAGACACAATATTTCATGTTTCATTCACCACAGCCTCCACTTAATGTCTCACTGAATAATGCCGTCTAGATTACCTCGGTGCTGCTGAATAATGTTGCTAACACCTTCGCTGCCGCACCTTTCGTGTAGCGCGCAGTTTCTTGGTGTACTTGGGCTAAACGGTGTGGTTGTCCGCGCGTCCCGTCCCGCCAGCGGTGGCCTGTCTTCGTAGTCTGCTACACTATGGATAATCCTAGTTGCGTGTCGTCTGTGCGCCACTTCAACCCCTCCAGATCGTTGATGGGGACGATGACGATGATGATGCGCGAATTTGTCAAGCTTGGTACATCGAATTCGCGACGCTTTTGCTTCAGCCTTGGTGGATTACACAATTTTTCGGAAGTCCAGTGCTGTTGAAATCGCAAAGATAAGGTGTGATTGCTCAAGAAGATCAACAGCGAGGATATGGTAGATCGAAGAACCACATCCGTAGTTGTCAATTTAGACGCTCCTGTAAATAGCAACAAGGTGTAAAAGAGGTCAGACCCCACTGCTGTATTGCTGTTAGACCGATTTGGTGCGGTGACCAGTCCTCGACTAGAGAAATCGAATCTCGGATCGGTGGCGGAGACGGTGTCCCACCCAAGGAGCGACATTCCGAACACGACTGTTCGAGGGACGTGAAGGTAGTGACGTTTACAGGCACAATCCAAGCCACTTGTTATGAGGCTGGGATACGCATCCGAACCATTCACGCCCATCCCCACGGATTGTCAGGTATCGAGTCTCACATTCTTCAATCTATATTGCTAGCATGTGTTACACCGAAGGGCTATCATCGGCCCATCGAGCACTGCTTCTATTTGTCGGATGCTTGAACCGAAGCAGCGCGGTCTAGTGCAGGCTACACCTCGATTCGAGACTCCAGGCCTGTCAAGATAACACTTGTGCTCGGATCGGGGCTGGCCAATGTTATTATGAAAAGAGTGTCCGATCTACGTAACGGTCGATCAATGTGCTGGTACAACGCTGCAAATGGCCACAACCAGATGTCATTTACCTGGTTAGGTCAGACTTTCTGGGCGAAACTTCCAGATCAGGTGTGGGCGAGCAGATCCTCATGAATTGTGGTGAGAATATTCGGCGAGCGCCGACGATCATGGATCGATGCTTGGCCGGGGCGAGCGAGGGACGAGATTGGAATTTTACCTTACCACCTTCGGAGGCCCCTGCAGCTGACTTCAATCAACGAGAACGTTGTCGTGCCACCAGAAAACGTGGAGATGGCTTAGGAGACTCGACCTTGCGTAAACATGCGCCCGCACGCAGCGTAGTGTGGGGATACACGACCCTTACGACCCTTTGAATATTACCTGCAGCTGAAATGAAGCAAGGAGGTCGGCATGCAATGTGATCGCGCTTACCGTGCCATCTGTAAATATGACATGACGATCTCGTAGCTGTCGGCTGTATGGAAGAGTCGAGGCATGCTCCGAGATGCAGAATCGTGGAACACAGCCTATGAGCTTGCTACACGGACAAGAATCTAGATACGCGTAGGTGAGGCATGGAGGATGCCGGAGGATTGCGCTCAGCTCGCCTAGCTCGCCTCTTTTGATCAGATTGTTCATGCTACACAGTGGAACAATAATATCCGGGGATGATGTGCACTACTGACAAATACTAAGCCGATTGGGTAGCACAAGACGCAAGCATGCCAGGGCAGCGAACGCAGATAACAGCAGGTGATTTGCTAGATCGAAAGGTGTGGCTGCGAGGCGAATGGCTCGCATCACCTGCGAACCCTATTGCTTACTTGCAAATTAGCTGGGTAGAGCATGCTACGGCCAACACGTATTCGTTGTGAATGTGTTTGCTCTTCTCTAGACCATGTCGAACAAAACTTCTGTCTTGCTAGACACGCGTCGAGTAGGTTAACAACATATTGCGTGTGGCTCAGCATTGACATGAGTCGATCAGTATCTGCAGCAGTGTGGTGCTGTGGATACACATGCCAGCTGTCATATGTCAGAACAATAAAGCTGCGGGACGCGAAACTTACCGGAATCCTGGCCTCAGCAAGGCCAGTGACGCCACGAACAGCACAAGTGATCGCCTCAAGGACAAGGCCGGTTCCTGGTCTGTCCGACCGTGGTGGAATCCGCTTTGGGCTGTGCCACGACAACTTGACAAGAGCAATTGGGACAAGGCGTTCGGCCCGCACTTTACTGTTGGAATTTTCTGAGAGAGTCTCTGGACGAATCAATCTCGCGACTTTCGAAATTTGCGTCAATGGTGCGGGTGGGGTGTGGAAATACGGAGACATTGGCGTACTCCTGAGGCTGTAGCAGGTTGGAGGTGTGTTTCAGTCCTGTCGCGTCGCGGTAGAGGATGTGGGGCAGCTGCCAAGCCCGGTAAACGAGTCCTTAGTCATCCCATATCCCTCCAAAGCATGCGCCACTCGCATCAGTCCCCCAATCACACTCGCTAGGAGGAACTCCACCAGTCCCAATCTGGCTGTACAGTCTGTCTATGTGAAACTCCGTGGCCTCTAAAACGCGGTAGTCGACTTTGATACTTCGCGAAGTCCGAAGTCCTCGGCGGCTTTCTTCCACCACTCCATTCTGTTCCTAAACGACTCTCATCGTCTCAATTGGGCACTGAAACCTGGCTTCGAGTCGCGACAAAGTGCTCACAACCCTGTTACCGTCATCTGGTCGACTGGCGACTCCCTGCTCAAGGGCGTTCCGATCGTTGGTGGCAGCAATTCACCCACAACAACGACACTGCTACAGCCGCAAGGGACACTGGCTGCCCATGTCGAGTCATCCGTCCGAGTGAGCCGGAGGGACGGGGTGGATAGCAGTGGTGCGACTGTCCCATTAGTGTCTAATCGCCATCCTGCATCCCAGCAGCCCTGCGCTTTGTCCACCCCCCACTACACGATGGCAGCCATACACTCCTTCGGGTGAACGCTCTCGTCCTCGCCGTTCCAGATCATCTGCAGCCAAGGCGCCTCACGACACTGCTCTCAAACTTGCGCTGAGGTGGTCCTCTTGCGTCAACTTCGTAAAGGTCATTTCATCACATCGTTGCTCTCGGATACTGTCAGACCCGTGTTTCCATCATATAGTCTAACGGTTCCTCTAACTGCCTTTCTTTCTATTTGGCCCCGTCACTCTTTAGGAACCACCCAACTATCTTTAACTTCATATTCTTTCTTAGGAGCGGGCTCCATCCGCGCTGGCAGCACTTGGGAACGTTTGTTCTCCGTACACTCATTTATTAGTCTCCAAGTTCCTTCCTCGGCCACCATCTGTTCAGCCATAGTCGCACAACGCTACGCTACATCTTAGACACATTCTTTCTCCTGCAGCAGGTCACTCTTTCTGGCACCCATGTGAGTTTTCCTGTGCATTCACTCCCTTGCTTGCTGTGACAGTCCGTACAATGACGGGCCGCTGCCAGACGTGGGGTTAAGCCCGCAGCAAGGCGAGCCATCATAGACTCTCTAATCAGTCGCTTACAGCTTTCAGATAGACTACGGCATCCGCCAAGATTACTGTACATAGCAGTCGAGGATAAAGATGGAATTTAATGCGCAACAGCAGTAAGCCCTCTTCGTTCAATCCAGAGTACGCTTTCAGCGACCGGCATACACTGACCGCGCATATAGATATCGACCGTCATCCAACGGATCGTACGCAATGCATCACTCTTCACCCGCACCAGGATCACAGATGATGTATCCCTACAACGGTCTTCCACAGCAAGGACAACAACAGCAGGCGCAACCTATGCAACACATGTCGAGACCTTCACCACCTCAACCCACGTGGGCTGTACCACAGACCCACAATCCGTATTATCAGATGCCAAGGAGTCAGGCTATGAGCAGCAGAGAGGACGCTAGACATATGCTTGGGAGGTCGGATATTGTCACTGCTCAATCACCTGTATCCAGTAACACCCCGTTCACCAACAGTATGCATGGCTCGAACCATCTTGCAACCACAGACTACTTCCCAGGTGTGATTGACACGAGTAAGTCTCCTTTTCAGTAATTCCTGCTGCAGCAAACTCACGTTCAAAGGTCCATGGGGCCAGAAAGTATGCGAAGAACTAGAATCTTTTCCCTCCCTGGATCCAGAGGTCGGCGATTACAATCATGGTTTGATAGCACACGACGAAAACACACCCATCATCGACCTGCGACAGTACCCAGGGATGGGACATCAAGAACATGAAGGTCAAAACACGTTCAATCCCCATTCTTCTCGTCGATTATCCGAATCTTCCTTTTCTATGTCAAGTACTGGAGGTGTCCTCCCAGAAGTATCGACCTACGACGACATAGGGACATCTGAGGTGGTTTCATACACGCCGGAGTACGACGCTTGGAACAATCAAGAGCCAATGACCAGCCAGCTTCTTTCTCCGCTCGCCTCGCCCCGTCGGCCTCAGCCTCAGCACGAGCATATTGCACGAGGTGGTAGTCGATCTCGAGCCTCACCAGCACCGCACAACAATGTTCGTTCGTCGCCCTATACCCTGGACAGCACTCGCATGAAGAGATGGTCGACTGGCCAGGCCCCGACCTCAACCCCAGCGAGAAGCGCTTTGTCCCATGTACCGGATCGATTCGCCCCATACGGACCGCGCTACAACCCCCATCATTCCATGCCAGTCTATCCGTCACCAGCGTACAACAGTTACGGACAGGCCACGCCAAATTCCATTTACGCACAAACCCCGCCTTTGTACTCGAGCAACCATACGCTATTCTCAAACCACGAGCAAAGCCACCATCTTGAGGTACCTCGTCCATTGCCGTCGCAAGGTCTTTTCCGCTTGTTGCAAAGTAACGCAGATCGCCATGGAGGATGCTCATCGCACTTTGCAGACTTATCAGACCCTCCGGACCTGTATTCTTCGCTGCATGAAGAGCCATCTAACCCACCAGAATCCGACATGAACTCTACGGATCCCGACCTCGTCCCACACGAGCAAGACTTGCGCTTCACCGGTGACCTTTATACACCACGTTGGGTTCGCGGGCATGGCAACAAGCGCGAGGGTTGGTGTGGACTATGCAAGCCCGGACGTTGGCTAGTATTGAAGAACAGTGCCTTCTGGTACGACAAGTCGTTTACGCATGGTGTTAGTGCTGCTACTGGGGCCGCATTCCAGGGCCCGCAAGACACACGCCGGACCGAAGGCAACCTCGATGTCTGGGAAGGACTTTGTGGAAGCTGCGGTGAATGGATAGCACTGGTCAGCAGCAAGAAGAAAGGCACGACGTGGTTCAGACACGCATACAAGGTGGGTTACATTTCCTCCCCAGCGCATTCCAGTCGAGCAGCCTTGTGAGGCCCAATCTTTATTGATCGTTATTGGCACCGGACTCTACCTCCGATGTAACACAAAGCTCGAGCAAGCTAACAATAAACACAGTGCCATACACATCCCAAAGTTAAGGACGGACCTAAAAGACGTCGTGAAACGCAAGCTGGGCGAGTGCGCGCAGCATCCTCTGCATCCGCCAATTCGTCCTCATACCAGATCAAGCAAGAAGACACAGTCGTTCACCGGCATTCCACACCTACACCGATCACGGGCAGTGCATCTCTGCAAAGCTTCGGCATGCCGACGGCTTCGTCGTCGCTTCCCTTGCCGACCTCGACCCCCACATCAACACCGCAACTGAATAACGCCTCCAACTTTGCAAGTAATACAGCATACCCAACTCCAAATCCAGGGACGCCAAACATGCATTCTCACCGTACCCCAACACAAGCCTCGTTTCCCGACTACCGTGAGCCACCATCAACACAGCAAGAACCTGTCATCGGCATGTTTACAACGCCTCTCCAAAGTCTGCAGGGTTTCTCGGGCAATCCCCAATCGTACTCGCGAGTTCTTGCACATCAAGTCAGTGAACCAGAACTGGTTGGCATACGGACGACGACAACCACACTCAATTCCATCGCCAGCATGATATGACGTAGCCTACGACACGGTTATGCGACTATGCGCAGACGTTTGACTGATCACAAGGCGCCATCGTACGACCCCTCTCCTTCCTTCACGGGTACCACTTCCTGCACTGAGCATGAATCGGCGTATGCGGCATTCTTGGTTGCATTGCAAGGTTACCGCGGTTTGCGGGAAAAAAATTACTGCTCGTGCTTTGGACAATCATCTCCCCAAGTTTCCTTGTGTCACTCATTCGCCGTCGCGCGATGCAATCTTTTCTTGTGCTTTTTCCAGCGTTCCACATCGACTACATCTCACACACATGTTTCCTCTACGCTGGCTTATCAGCTGTGCGACATGACGAAGTCACGACTTCCAGCATTAGTATAGTATAGGTACAGGACGCATTGCAGCGCGCTCGATTCCCCCCATGCACTTTGCCCGTTAGGTAGAAAGACTCCAGCTTTTTTTTTTTCATTTCCTCTGCGTTACTAGTATATAGACCATGTTTTTTGCTCTACACAGCATTAACAATCCTCCAATCAATCAAGAATTCTACCAACGATGAGAACATTCGGCGCTGACTTCCGCTTACCGCCTACTTCACAGTGCCTTCCTTAGCAACGCGCCCAAAACTCGACCCAGGAAACAGGTCCAAGACAGCCGTCAAACGCCTCACAGCTGGGGGCGCACGAGTTCTGATACCAGACGAGGGCCACCCTTGAAACGTGACTGCGTCGCAGAGAAAAGCGCGGAGCGCACGAGCCACAAATAACCGCCGAATGGTCGGTAGGGCTGTTACAGTACAGCAAGGCTGTGCGGATCTCCGAACAGGTGACGCAAAGGTGGAGAGGTGGAGAGGTGGAGAAGAGTCACGATGTGGTGAGGCTGATGACGCGGAGAGCTGAAGCGGTGTGTTTGTGCAGAGTGTCACGGTCCGAATGGTGGAGGGGAAGATGTGACATGTCATTGTCGTTTTACTTTAGGAAGGGTTATACGAATTCCCATGGTAAAGCTACCATGCTGACCAAGCATGACTTACACGTCTTGCCTGCCGCGGTATAAAGCGCGCGCAGAGATATACCGCGGCTACGCACATGCTGTCATGCGGCTGAATAAGTGGCTGAACACGCGTTTTCGTCCTGTCGCAACACGTCGTACACGAATGCGGAGAGGGTTTCGAAAGCGAACTCGCGAACACATGGAGTTTGCGCATTAAGTAATCTCGGCTTTGAGCGAGAGCCTAAGGCGGGGAGAAGGTGCCAGATAGCCCGAACATGATCTGCCGTGCAGATATGCACACCATAGAATATTGCATACACACTCGACAAGGGCGTGATTGAGGCTGAAGTGCATATCTTGGCAGATTGCTTCATGGATGGTGAGGGTGGCGTATCCGCGCGGCTATCGGTGGTCTAAGAAAGCAGCGAGATGGATATAAGATCGTACGGACGCCTGGAGTTGCAAAAGGTCAATGTTTGAAGGACTTGCGGTTTCAGTCATTATGCGCTACGATGAACATCCACAGCCTGGCTTGCCATGCTCTTGAAGATCGTGGTAAGCTGTCTGGACGATGGTATCGACCGACTCTGGTTGCAATTGCAAAACGCCGTTTGAGCTTTGTGACTGGAACGGTGCCGATGCATTTAACTCTTCGTCGTATAGAATGCTCCTTTCCAGCAAAGCCAGACCAGCATCTGGGAAGCCACGTTGGATTCTGGACATGCCTTCTCTCACACCGTCTTGTACGTCGTGGTTTCCAACAGTCCACTCTTGACCAGTAGCCCGTTCGGCGGCCCTCAGGACCTCGTTGGCTGATGTGATGATTCCTGCAGCGTAAATGTAGTGACTGTTGATGTCACTCCAATGTTGGACCACTTGGACCACTACTTGTCCGACTCTTTCGAGACTGGAGGCGGCAAAAGGTTCAGTACCGATACCATGGATGGTCGCACTATGCCATTTCATATCGAAGCCCATATCGCCGCGGATCAGACTCGCGTCTAGAATGTAGCCAGTGGCGATGCCAATCCAGTCAAAGCCCGGGGTGGCTGGGGAGATGTTGTTCTGAAGATGCTCCAGCACTTTTGCCCGGCCCGCATATTTTGGTATTCGCGCTTGAATGCCCTGGCTCAAAGTGTCGTGCCCAAACTCGTGTGGAATAAATCGCTTGACACCTGCAGCAACCAGAGCATCTATGATGGAGATCTGTAGCTCAAAGTCGCCACCAGACATGGTGCTGATGACGAGGTCTTGGCCTTCGAAGGCCTCTTTCAACGACTTGGGCGAGAAGTCAGAGGTCTTGTGATCTACGGCATATGGCGAGACATGAGGAGGGAGGCCGAGCGTTTGCGAAGGGTATGTTAGGACGGAAACCTGGCATTTGAGGTTTTCTCGGTGGAACGTAATGGGCACGAGGGCGTTTACGATGGCGATACAAAGTTCCCAGTTCTGTGATTTGTTAGCAAGCTATGAATTGCTGGTGAGAGGTATATATGTATACTCCAATGACCGTGATTCGTGTGTTCGCCATGATGTAGAGCTAGATGGGCGCTGACAAAGCTGTGAGTGGTGGAATTACTGAGTGAGTCTTTAGATGGCTAGGAATTCAGGTAGATAGCACGGACCCATGAGACGCAATCGACATATATTGATGGGCACTGTATTGTATATACCTAGCTATGAGAGATGCGGCTCAAAGGGAGCTAGTGGTGGTGCCCCTCTGTTAGAATGGCGATCGTGATCGGTACGCGTCCTAGACGCCAGCTTGTTGCTTGTTTCTGGCATATGCGACCACAAGCAGGCTGCAGGCATTGACTCTACTATGAGGGTCGGAAGCAAGGATGACCAGCACGGTGTTGACATAGTCGCGTGGAACCTCGACGGGATGCCATTTAACTTCAGCGGGGCAACATGCTCAGGGTGATGTTGGACGAGGCGCCGAGCGACACCATATCAGAGAAACAGGTTATCCATTGTAGCGACGATAGCTAGTAGCAGAAGTGGTCGTCGGCGGATATCGTGAAGGTCAAATAGAGAGAAGTGTTTCTACTTGGTACGCCAAGGCCCAGGCGGCAAGTTCCGGGCGCAGCTTTCGAGCTTTTGCCGACACCAGCAGCATCACGATACAGTCGCTACCACCCGCAACACCATCACCACTCATCTCCACGGGCCTCGCAAACCTCGTCCGGTACGTCAACCCCCCCCCCCGCGAAAAGCTTCACGCCGCCCATTGGACCTCCGCAGCCGCGCGCTGACCCGCAACACCAGATAGCCCATCATGAACGCCCGCTTCCTCCGCCCCTTCGCGAGGGCCGCTTTCCGCGCGCCCGCTGCTGCCCGCCCCTCGGCCATGGCACGCCCTGCTCTCGTCGCCAGCCAGAGCAAGAAGACCGAAGTCGGGCCCCAGCAGATGGTGAGAGGAGACATACATTGGCCTACATACGGGGACCACTAACGATATGCGACAGACGGTCCTCAAGTCGGCCATGCCCCAGCTGATCCCCTTCTTCTTCGTCAACGAGACCACCGTGGCCTTCATCCTGCTGCCATCGCTCATCTACATATTCTCCAAGTACATTCTGCCCCAGCGCGTGCGTCTCTTCGCCGCCCGTCTCTTCATCAGCAAGTTGTGAGCGATGCCTCCGAGGAAAAGAAGGGACAATGTACAAATAGTGGATATGTGCTCATAGACAATTGAATGGCATTGCACGAGGAATTGAGAGCTTTGGAACTTGGTCTTCTTGAATTGCGGTGCATGACTGATCTGGCGAGAACACATTGGAGAGCTGACATTTAAATCCTGCCAGAGATCGCTAACGCACAAAATCACGCCCGATGACCATACAGACAAGACCGTACGCAGGAGAATCTGCCACGGTCGATATCGGAGACAGAATGCGCCTGGCAGAGAGTAATGGGTTGACATGTTCCACTCAATTGCCTCGGAGACATCAGACGCTATGTGCCTCTCGACACGGCCAATCGTCCAAGTCAGACTGATTCTCTTTTACAGGGAAAGCTGTCCATCGAGGCATCTCTGGAGTCCGAATTCCCCACGGAACTCTTGGCGTTCCTTGTCCCGAGCTTCCCTAGCACTCCTCATCCTGGAAACCTGCCTCCTGCACGTGTCATATCTCGCAAGGCTACCAATAATCGCACTAGCTTTTGGCTAGTCGTACCACGGCATCCACATGTTCTCTTGAAAGCCGCATTGCGTACTCCGCCACAGCAACAAGCACGTATCGCGCATTTCCTAGATGAGCAGCAAAAGGGCCGACTACGCAACTCGCATATATACAGAGTTCAAAGGACTACTTCGACTCCTCCAGCAATCATCGGCCTAACTCTCATCGACGACTTGACCAAACATCAAACATGTCTTCCCACGCCACCAAAGAGCCCACAGAATCTGCACCTACACCACGAGCACGTGTAACATCCGCGGCAGGGAATCTCTACGCGCCACGTGCCCTACCCGTTCTTGTCGAGGCTTTCGAGGCCGATCCCAACTTTACCTATTACCTGAACAAGGTTCCCAAAGCATCAAGACAAAAGAGCCTTGAGAAGGTCCTAGAGTTGATGCTGATGATTGGTGAATCAAACAACGCCACATTCTATGAGTCCGGTGCCTTCGACCCCAGCGTTGGAGAGAGCCCTGAACCACTATTTCAATCAGCAGCAGTCGTCATGCAACCAGGCAAAGCAGCCACCAACTTCGGGCTCCGCGGTTGGATCAAGCTGATACGGCAAGGGGCATTAAAACTCGTTTGGCGAGCTGGTTTGAGCTTTTTCAAGAAGATTCTCGTCGAATACCCCTCTAATGCCGAGCAAGTGAAGAAGTCCGTTTTCCTGGAGAACGAGCCGTACTACTATCTGCTCATCATTGGCACTGGGACTCAACATCGTGGCAAAGGATTGGCAGCGGCGATTATCAAAGAACACCAGGTCATCGCGCAGAAGAAGGGTCTTCCTATGTATCTGGAAGCGAGCAACAAGGGTGCCGCAAGAGTGTATGAAAAGTGCGGATTTGAGCACGTCAGCGTGGCGCCGGAGAAAGAGTTCGTGGTCGGCAAGGGTGAGTGCGATGCAAACGGCGAGAGGGCAACTGGCAATCAGGCGGTCGGAGTGAGGATGTACCCCATGGTATGGTGGCCACAAGGCTATGTTCGAGGAAAAGCTGCGCGCTTGTAGTCAGATTGTAAATGATACCCCCTCTCATACCACGTCTCCAAGGTCCTCTTGCCCACACCACCGAAACGTCAACCCCTGCTTTTTCTCCCCACTCTCTGTGTGAATCTCGCATCTAACCACCTCATAGCTCGCGCCCTCGTAATGCCGTAGCGCATCTTCTTCTGCCTTGTCTGTGACAATATACATCGCACCTTCAACCACATCTTCTTCACTTCCATCAACCAGCGCTCGATACTTGCCGCCCCATGTCTTGATCTTCCCACCTTTAACACTCGCTCTCGCAAGCACTGGAACTTCTCCAAGGCCAATGACGCCCCCTAACTTCTCCGGCTCACCCAACGTCCCGTAGAAGAAATACGTGACTGGGTACTCATTCTGTCCAGGCGCAGTCATCTCTCGATTACCGAGCACTTTATCGTCACTCAGTTCCTTGGCAGCAGGTGTCGGGAGTGGAATAAACAGCCCCTTGCCAGGACTGAGGTGAGTGGCACTGTCGGTGCGAGTTTGGGTGTTGATGATGACGAAGCGGATGTTGGGGTTGTCGTCGTCGGTCATGATTTCTGGGTCGTTGGTGAGGTCGGATAGGGCGCGGATCTGGGAGGGGGAGGAGAGAGTGGGCGTTAGTTTGAAGAGGTAGTAGGTGGACATTGTGGGGAAGGGTTGGGAAATCCTCAAGCTGTGTTATTAGAGTATGTGAAAGCATTTTACCCGGTTACACGCGCAGACAACAATTTTGACAGGTTTATATACCTAGGTAGGCATGCTTGACTAGTGCGTGAATCTTATTGAGCGTACCATGGTAGGCGTAACCAGATACATTCCGCTTATGCACTCGTGGTAAAGACTACTTACCAAGACTTCTCCTACTCTTCAGCTGTAATTAATACTGAATTAGCTATAATTGACAATTGTTCCGTCCTTGATCGCAAACAGGAGACCATATCTAACCTGATTGGTCTGGTTGTGTCACGTGACTTGGCGTGTCTCGCTAAAATCTCAACCTTGATGCTAAAGTTTCCATGCAACGCGTAAACACCTTCGAACTCTATCGAGAAGAGCCGACATTAAATTACCTCTGGGATCCTTGGATCGATTGCGATGTCAAGATTTCGATTTTAGCGGGAGTAGTGATCTTGAGGAGCCTTTCCACTATTACTTCACCATGGCTTTCCTACTTTGTCCCCAGCTACCAATCACAAGATGTTTCATGCAAACGGGAGGATGGATACGAGCAGATTCTCAAATTTCGAACGCTAGGTCGCTACAAAAGTTCGCACATGCACGCTTTGCATCGCGATCGAGTCGACCACAGAAACTACCCAAGGGCTCAAAACCTATCAAGCCTACAGTTCGCCGCAATGCTGAACCATACACACGGAAACTGCAGCCTGATCTCTCCACATCTAAGAAGGCTGCTTCTTTGTTGAACCATGTGAACAAACTCAAGAGGGAAGCCCCTATCGAAGCCAAGGTTGTGGCACCAAAAATTGAACATCCGGCACCGGTCGTGGAGGCGCAAATTGTACCCAAGGAAGATGGAACGAAGACCGTTGAGATTGATGAGGAGGAGTTGGCGATACAACGCCGGATTGTCAAGAATCGACGTAAAATCTTCTGGCCCGGCGTTTGGACTGTGTTTGCCGTTGCTGGCACCTATGGCGTCTTCGCATTCCTGGACACAAAGTTTGGTTCGCAGTCGACTGAGGAGTCTGCGCCTTCAGAGCGCGCGCAAATACCCCAGACCTGGTACATGACGCCGACCGTTGTGATAGAAGGTGTCAAGGCTGGTTGGGCCGAGCTCGACAAGCTCACGATTGGCATCGCAGTCCTCTGCGTTGCGATGCACTTTCTCAGAAAATCGCCGCTGCCGATATGGGAGAGACTTATCCACATTACTGGCGAGAAGAGGTATACGGCGTTTACATACCCGTTGATACACAGCAATTGGGCTCATCTGGGCAACAACTTCTTCGGATTATGCTGGTTCTTGCCTGGCGTGGTGCATTACTTCGACAACGACTCATTCCATGCCGCAACCTTTCTCATTACCATTCCCCTGATCACCACATTCCTGCAACACTTCGTATTTCGCTGGACCACTGTGAGAGGTATACCACTCAACATGGGTGCGAGTGGAGCTATTGCAGCTGCGCTTGGAGCATTTTGCATGGCGTATCCCGACGAGAAAGTGTGGACGCCCAACTTTTTGGTATTCCGCATGGATGCAAAATATTGTGGAGTGCTATATGTTGCCTGGCAGCTGGTCTCTGAAATTAAGGCACCGAAAGGAGGTGGCAGTCGGCCAGATTTTATTGTGAGAGCATCCGTTTCTTGAGCGAAGTTTGACGCTGACAGGTACAGGTTCACACACTGAGCTTGCTGCTCGGCGCAGCGTACGTCTACTTTGATGTGAAGGAGAATGTCTGGAAGCCATTAGTTGCGCAATTCGCAACCACAGATGACCAGTCAGCGCAATCTTGATCGTTCGGATGGCTCGGCATTGCCTCGTGCCGTCAACCCGTCTTCACCACAGCTGCACCACTCCGCTCAGCCTCAACAAACGTGCATCGTCACTGCTGCGCCACGTCCGTGACAATGCTCGTCGTGCGCCACGATTAGCAAAATTGTTGACAGACTGTCGAATGAAGTGAAGCTGGGCGTACGGAACACACGGCTTTGCTGCGCAAAGACGCGAATAGGAACCACCGGAAAGCAGCCGAGCCCAGAAAGTTAGTTTCGAGCAACGTCACCTACCCGAATGTGCCCAGCGAGGGCGCGATGCGACATATAAGCTTGGGGAACTCCTCATGAATGCATATATGTTTGTTATTTACATCGACTACGCACCATAGACATATCGCAGGGCAACTTCAACAACATCTTCCACATCAATCGACACTGCATACAACGATACCATGCCATCAAGCACAGTATGAAGTCTTGGTACCTCATAACCAGCGCATCTACTCATCAAATTCGCAGGGCACTATTCTCCTCTACTTCCTCGCAATATGGCTACCATTCCTCCCGGTTGCAATACGACGAGGATGCAGTGCAGACCTTTTCATCAACATTCTTCTGTGCTGTTTGGGCTGGATTCCTGGCATCATCCACGCCTGGTACATTATTAGTAAGACAGAACGGCACCCTGGGTCAATGGGGCATTCTGATGGAAAGAAATATTGAGACGAGACGATGCTTCCGGGGTTTACGGGGTACGCGATTACGAGAGCGATTTGATGATTCTGCGCATGGGGCGCAATTTGTATTATACATATGTACAGGGAAGCGTTGGCGTTCAAGCGTAGGGAATCAAGTCCATCTTCAACCATGATGTCGCAACCCACGTTAACTCGTATCGCACACGCAACAAGGATCTGCTCGTCTTGGGCCTGCCGATGGCATCGCATCGCATTGCGTCGCGCTCAGCAGTACCTTGATGGCGCGATGGCAAAACGTTGGTTGGACCGCTATGCGACGGCCATCAGGGTGCTGCCACACATCGTTCGAATTCTCCCAACCTTAATTTTGACGACCTTCTTCATCTCTAACGAATTAACAACAAATTCGCCCAATCCTATCATCACGATGTCGCATGACGCGGTGTACTACTCCCGCCCACGCACCTATGGCAAAGGCTCGCGCAGCTGGTTTGTAGTGGCATGCACAACTTGGATACAGCATTGCTAACTGGAATGAAGTATCGTAAACGGCGAAAAAAAGAAGTCGGGTCTCATTCGCAAGTACGGGCTTAATATGAGCCGTCAAGCGTTCCGCGAGAAGGCGGCGGACATGGGTTGGGTCAAGGTATGTCAATACACATGTATGACATCTGTGGCAAAGGACTAACGAAGCGTAGTACCGTTGAAGCATTATATGAGACAAGCTTGGTGTGATTCATTGTATCTCAGCCATCCATCTAGCCGTATCACAATCTATCCAGTCCACATGCAAAGCCCAATCCCCTCCCGTATCCCCTTCTCCAAACCCTCAAATCTCTCCAGCCCCATACATAACCCCTCCTTCCGCTCTTCAGCGCTGGCGCGGCTTCTGATACACATCATGATAGTACTCCTTCGCCTCCATCTTACGCGTCGCCCATGTATCCTGCAGCTCCTTCTCCGTCTTGCCCGGAAACTTGCCCGAGTTGGCAATCAGTCCAAAGCCCTTCTTGCCAACCTCCTTGCTCTTGCAGAGTAGCGCTAGGCTCTCGCGGTTCCAAGTGAACCCGGGATGCAGGTGAATGATTTCTCGGGGTCGGCTGCGGTCGCCCCTGGGTGGGCGAGAAGTTCGCGAAGACGGGGCGGAGGGAGTCGGAGGCGAGAAGTCGGGAGATGGGGACGGAGAGTTGGAGTAGCGCTGGCTGTAGCCGCCTTGCTGGGCTTGGGGGGAAGGCTGGGCGTAGCCGAATCCGCCTGATACAGATTGCTGGACTTGAAGCTGGCGAGGAGGGTCGGTGGAGCCGGAGCCGCCTGGCTGAGCGTGCTGAGCTTGAGGAGGGGAGTCTGGAAGGTGATTCATTAGCGGGATGTTACTCAATCGTTATGGGGGATGCGGGCTTACTGGAATCAGGGCATTGAACGCGTCCGGGCTGAGCTGGAGCCATCGAGTTGCCCTGGACTTCATCTACCGAAGACTTAGTATAATTGCCCGAGTAAATTGTGTTCGTTGCGTACTTGGATGCTGTGCATGGACTCGCGCAAGATTAGCCATGTAGCGGCTATAGGAGTCCTCAAAAGGTTCCTGAAGATTGGTATTAGACATGTTCAAGCAACATCGAAGAGGCACACGTTGCTCACCGGAAAATCGTAGTTGGACATCCTGGAAGATTATCAACTGGGTTAATTGCTCTTCTAGGTCGGCTGTACTAGCTGGACGAAGAGAGATCGTAGTGGGGGTGGCGTGGATTATATGTTCCCTGGAGAGACACGAGGTAAAGGCGGATTGCTAGGAGGCACGGTGACGGACATAAGTCGACCATGTGTGAAGGGCAGAAGGACAAACGACTGGCTGCCCCGCACAAAGACGGATTCACCTCGACAGTTCTGGTAGTCAGCGAACAAGCAGAGAGGGTGTTCGTGGCCTTTGTTATAGGTCTGATTATTGACACCAGCTCACTTGGTGACCACGCAAATAGAGCATGAGAGATACTCAGGAGGTGGTATTAACATGTGTGACTGAGGATAGCGAACGGGGAGAAGCACTTTGATGACATGCCATCTGGGAAGGTATTAAAGACAGAGTGTGAGAGAATCATGTAGTTGGCATTATGAAGATTCATAATAAGTCTACACCGTGTCAAGAGACTGTAGTAAGCTCGCTGCGCGCCCATTCCCCTGGACTTCACAGCCAACAGCTGACCGCGAAGCTAAGCTTCAACGCCACTGTTTTTCAGAATCCTCCTGGCTCGCATAACATAGCTGTTGATCCCAGTCTGAATGTTGTTGATGTTGGTAAGTGCGGCCATGGGTATATGCGGGCTGATGGTGTGTTTGCATGGCCTGCTGGTGAATATACGTGGGCTGTTGTTGATTATATACGGGCTGATGATGGAAAGCACCAAAAGAATAATGCGAGGCCATCGAGGGCGCATCACTCAATGTCTGCGGATGAGAGTCGGTGCGCCAGGTCATGGCAGCTTGCGTGTGCTGCGGCTGCGGTATCGACGGTCGCACAGTGGCTGCACTCATCGCCTGGTAAGAGTTCGGGCTCGTTTGAACGATCGAGTGTTGAGAATAAGGTAAACGAGCTAAAATGTCAGCGGCTATACACGGTGATGGTGAGTTTCAATTCTGACCTGGTGCGTCGCTCAACGATCGTGCAAAGATGTTGCGGAACTGGCTGATCTTGGTGTACAAGACTTGTCCATCGACTTGATAGCCTCTCCGAGCCAATGCCATGTGGAGGAAGAGCCCAGGTGCACCGGTATTGGTGTCTTGCATGATATCAAAGGCTTCCTCGAGCACGACCTTAAGTACGCCAGCGGTGACACCCAGATCTGCGGCAAGTGTTGCGAGCGCCAGCTTGCCCGTATAGCTCCCTTCAGTGGCCATATTGCTCTTGTCCATACTTTGAGGCTCACAACGATCGGAGAGAGGAGTCGCAAAATCGTACATCGAGTTGATTTGGTGCGTTGTCGAAGATGGGAGCGTCGGTTGTCAGATACGTACATCGCTGTATCACGTGCGCCCTATTATGACAACATGGTGAAAGAGGCCAAACGAAATATTTCGTTCACATAATGGCTCACACGAACATTTTCATGGAAGGGAGGGCTTTGCTGCTAGAAGTTGCGTCGCAAATTGGGGAAACGCAGTTCTTGTATGTGGGTGCAGTGGGCGGCCCGTACCATATTGGTTTCTGTATTGGTGAGCAAGCTGAATCGAAACGTCAAAGATCCGTCAGTGACATTGAGGAAATATATACTAAATTAAGATTTACAAGAATTGAACGACAAGCGTGCGACACACTTGCCACGAACATTACCCTGTCTGATGGGCATGCCCAAACAAAGCAACCCCTCAAGATTGAGGCACTTAGCAAGAAGCACCAGCAGGGACATTCAAGCACTTAGAGCTCTTCTGACCACCAGTAATGCTGTTGCCAGCCCATGTCCAGCCCGAGCAAGCACCCTTAGCACAAAGAATGTACACATTCGTGCCCTTCGCCGCAACAGTTCCCGTGACATCCTGGATCGTCAAACCGGTGATCGGCACACCAGCAGTAGGTGTGCCAGTCGGGCTACCGTTCTGGTAATCCTGCTCAACCACAATGCCGTATTTTGCGATGTTCGAGAGCTTAATGTTCTTGTAGGTGATGCCGCTGACAGACCCAGTTGCACCGTAGACGGTCTTGATGCGCACGCCGTTGTCCGAGTTGGAGATGCTAGAATTGAGGATGTTTACGTTCTTGACGATGTTGTTGGAGCGGCCGCCTACGGAGCCAATCGAGATACCGTGACCTCCACTGCAGATGCCACCAGTAAAGGTGATATCCGAACCGGAATTGATTGCGAGACAGTCGTCCTGGTTCTTGATGTTGGCGTTGGAGATGGTGACGCCAGTCGAGCTACCGACGTCGAAGGCGTCGGTGTTGTGGCCGCCATTCGCTACGTCACCCGCAGAGTTGTCGATGGTGATATGGTCGAGGGTGATGCTGGTGGCTTGGTTGATGGAGAAGCCTTGAACAGGAGTGTTCTTGATGTTGAGGTTGGTGATGCGAGAGGATGTTAGGGAGTGTGCAAAGAAGAACTGCTATCTTAGTGTATACTCTTGGAACAACATAAAATATATGCTTACCTTGGGCTTAGTCTTGCCTCCATTGCTGCCCTTTCCGTCCCACCACTTGGCACCAGCAGCGTCAATGAGATGGCCAGTAGCTCCGGTAACAGTGATGCTGTTGCCAGAGACTGAGATCAACGGGCCTTCCCACTCCTTGTAGCCAAAGGTAGTCGTTCCCTGGAAGGTGACCTACGGATATTAGTAAGGGACACTGGCAATCCATATCAGCACTCACTGTTGTACCGTCCTTGAGCTTGGTCAAGTCAAGGGTCGTGCCCGCTGGAACTGTCATGTCTTTGATGATAATGGCTGAGCAAGATGCTTTGCCACTGGCGAGAGCAGCCGCATCAGAAAACGTGCAACCCGCACGAGCATCAAGGCTCGAAGGTGCTGCGTACGCGAGCGCACCAGCGCTGAGAAGAAGAGATGTGACCTGCATGGCGACCATGATGTTGAGTGATAGAAATTAGAGAGACTGCAAAAATGAAGGAGCTGGTAGTAAAGAATGAACTGAACGCTTGATGCATCATCAAAGCCACTATCTCATCGTTATACTTATACAGTTGAAAGCGCCTCCGGTATTACCGGCTTGAGTCGTAAACCAGAGTCGTGGGCATTGTGAATTTCTTCCGAAGCTTGTCGTTCTGGGCAAGGCTTGGGTTCTTCTAGATTAAGGGTGGGTGTGGAGATGATGGGGCTAATGCAGTGACGCCGAACGACAGTTAACATGGAGTATGATCATTCTGCAAAGTGTGCCTCTAGATGTTCTAAGACGGTTCTATCCCGCTATCATCATTGAGATTTGCCATCGCGCCATCGGCTTTTGCCTCTTCAAACTAAAGAAAGCAGATGTCATCGTATCAAACTTTCATAATAGCATCCAGCCATTAAGCTCGCTTATCACGCAGGTTTTGCAGCAGGATCGCGTGCCGCCCGTCGATGCGCGAACGGGAGCATCCCTGCCCTGTCAAATTTCGGGAGGCGCATGGTGAAACGAACGCGCGTGCGGACGCCACAATCCCATCTGTTTGGTGGATCAATCGCACATTTCTAGAAAACATGGCGCTCGGACGCGAAACAGGATGCAGATGGTGCAACGTCTCTGATTGATGGAATGTACTTGCATGACAAGAGGGGTTGACCGAAGAGGTCTGGAGTGATGCCGGGCAAGGCTCCGTGCAGATTAATCGAGTCGCTCAACACCACGACCATCGTCGCGACTACCCAAAACGTATCTCCGCGTGATTCTATTTTATGTCGCGTGGATTCGAGCTCATCAAGTAGTTTCCACGAATGGCATGGAGTTGACTGCAGTGATTATTATCGACTAGCTACATAGCTAGCCCAGCATAGACTTTTCGCGCTTTCAGCGGAACTGACAAGGTAAGAAACCGGCAGTATTCGTACATGTTCACGTCTCTGCGCACGGAGAGGCTGTTGGTATTCGACCGGCAGATTTAGATCTGTCGCATTTTGAGTGAACCGCTTCGAAACAATCAAATACGACGAAGAACGTCCGAATAGATGGCAATGCTTGCTCCATTTGATGTAAGGTGAGCCTGTCAACTGCCCCTAGCTTCGGCTACTAGTAGAGCTCAAGAGCGTGCGTACCATGTACCCCAGGTCTTGGCTGTGCTAACCCTTACGCCCCCGAGATTGTCTCCACAAACATGCCCCAGGCCACCCAGTTTCTCAGCAACTTCGACGCCATGAGCTTGAGGTTCCTCCGTACGTATGCGATGTATACAGCCTCGACCTCCATCGGGCAGAATCCCTGCTTCGCTGTCCTGAGGTATTCAAGCAACCAGTCCGCGCACCAGAACAAATAAAGACACCTTGTTCGGTATATCTGGAGATCGAGCCCGTCGATTTGCGGAGTCGATTCCATTTGGGCTGCTTTAGGCCCGTTCAAAGCTTGGCCGAGGGCTACAACAAAGGAGGGAAGGGAGATCAAGACACAGGTCTCGTCGATGAAGCCATTAGCGGTAGCTTCGACAGCGCCTAACTCGATCGTTGTTGCCATGGATTGTAGAATTTTGGTTGGAATCAGATCTCCATAAGAATGGAACGTGTTGCTGAGATCCTGTGCGTATCTTTCGAGTCGCTTCTCTACTTCCACACCTGACATGTTTCGGATGTATTTGCGTGCACATTTGCGATTGTCCTCGATGGCGTCCTGGGGTATAATGTCTGCGCCCAGAGTGAGATGAACGTCTCGCCGCGCCTTCAGGATCAAAGCGCTGCGGTATAGTGCTGAGGGGTAAATCCCGCGCGATATGCTTACGTCGTCGGCCAGGTGGAGAATATCCCGGCGGGATCATAACTGTGTTCTCTTGGTTATAAAGCTCACAACGCCTCAGTAGCGTGGCTTCGTTCTGCGATGCACTACCCGTGGATTCAGACACCTTGAGGCAGCACAGCTTTCTTACGATTGCATGAACTGAATCGTCCTCGAACAGTAGCTTGTGGAAGTAATGGTAGTACCTCGATGTTGGGAAATCGAGGAGCAATCCACCCAGCGTAGGTTCCAAATGTACCACTTCGGAACGATTAGACAAAAGATTGACTTCATCGTCGGGTGCCACTAGAGAGAAGTCCAGGCTAATGCCGTGGCGCACGGCATCTTTCTCCGAGCACTGGTACATGATAGTCGCGTTCTTGGAGTCGTATATCATGGTCATCGGCAATACAGCTTCGGCTTCATCCAAGTGACCAATGGTCTGGAGTGCATGTGATTGAAGGCCTTCGGAACCGCGGAATACGTGATGGGTGCCGGAAATGCCTCTAGTCTTGCCATCTCGTTCTTCCCAAAGCAGCGCCATTCGGTGACCGCTGAAGACATCGTCTTCATTGCCCTCAACATGAAAATTTTCCAGTCCGTCTTCCGACTGTGACTGCTCAGGGAGCTTCCATTGGCGTGCTTGTGTGGTCAAGACCGCGTTGACTGCACCACCCATGCGATATGCTAACAAAGCGATAAGCAATGGATGGAATAGACCTTGCAACATCGAGGGCTCCGCCGCAAGCTGTTCGGGGCATCTAACGAATCTGCCACCGTAGGCGGCATCGTCATTGAGCAGCGACCGCCATGCGTCTCGCAGACCATAATCGTCCTCGTCACTTACATCCTGGGCCTCCAATCACTATGGCCACTGCCTGCGTGTGTTGCAGAATGCTCGGCCAGAATCGCGAAACCTGGTTACGGCTTCATTGGCAATTTCGTCGGTTGGGCAAGCTTCTCGCAGTCTTGCGAGAATCTGTTTTCGATACTGCTCCACTCGCTGCAGTTTGAGTCCGTCATGTCTCCTACGCGCTTCTCGTGTGAACGTGCGAGGCGCAATCCTGTCGGCGATGATGGCGCAAGCATTCGCGTCGGCTTTATCGATACCTGTCATGTTCAACAGATGAACAGGACAGTGTCGGATGGTTTGATGGGTTGATGGAAGGAAGAGACACCTCGACACAGGTGCAGGTTCACTGAGGTAATCAGGCGGAGCGGCGACTCCACTAGCTTTGAGATCAGTTAGCCTCGTGAGAGGTGCGGAGATCTTAGTCCTGAGAAGGACCAGGCTGTACGTTGATTAGGATAACACGCAAGTGATTGGACTGGTTCGGTTGTCACATTGTTTGAAAAATTGAGAAGTAAAACAAGGCCTACGCAGCTCCAGTTTCTCTTCAACACATGCCATGTTATTCTTGCAGAGCCACAAGACGAGTGCGTGGTGAAGGGCGTTTGCGGAGCGACAATGAGGAGAAAAAGAAAGTTTTACTTAGTCTCTTGTCTGAGAGCAGCGTGTTAATGATCAAGGTGAGGAACCTGATGGACCAAGCTGTTTGTGATACTCGAGAGGTGAGAGCTTGTCAAAGAACTTGCTGAGACAACAAACAGAAGAGTGGTTGACAATCACGACCCGGGATCAGCGCCTCAGACAGGACAGGCCAAGCTCCACAATGCGACCAACGATTCGTAAAGCAGCTCGGAACTCAGGCGCAAGAATTTTCGCTATCATGGTCATCAGTGGAAGCGAGGCAGTGACTAGCAGTGTAAGTAACACTGTTCTGAGGGCATTCACGCGGCGGAAAATGGGGAGTAGAAACGACCCAGTCGTGACAGGGGCAGTACAGGCCAAAACTTAGGAGCAACATAAAGTCAAGTTGGAGAACACTTGCAGGCTGGACGTAGCTGGCGGTCTCGGTACTGTCCTGGTCATTCGTACTCGATGCTGGCTGGGCATGATCACAGCAGTATGCGTCTCCAGTGCGGTTCGAAATCGCGGCCGGCACTTCTATCTCTGCTCCATTTGAAGGCTGTGCGCAGCCTGTCGAAAGAACTAGCAATAATTTCGAAATGAGCATACTGATCCAAGGTTGGGGATGGTTCGATGAACAGAGTGTCGCCTCATAGACATGCAATCAAGCAATGATTGCCAGCGCCTTGCACACTCTGATGTTTGTACGGCCCCCAAAGGAAGCAGAATTTGGATACCACATCCCAGAGCGAAGCGCTGTTGCAACATAGTAGCAAAACCAGCGAGAGAAGTTAGAATAGCACTCATGAGGCTTCATAAGCTGCGCGATGATCTTTGGCGTCGTCGTACTGTTTATGTGGAACGGGCATGAGAAAAAGCACGGCATAGTTGTAAGGCAGGGGCGTATTGGCCACATAATGGTAACAATGGAACTCGCGTACAGGCTGATGTCAGGAGAGACGCAAGGTGATGGGGAGGAAAACGCGGAGAGGGCGCCCCGCTACAGCGGGCCTGACGAGCCAATGGTGACGATTTGTAGATGCGAAAATCGCAGGGGCCCCCAACACCCGCTTCAACAACGATGATTGGCATTCTCTTCCGACCTTCTAATCACCCCAGGCTCCTTGCTTCATCGCCTCTCTCAATCCCAAGAATCAGTGCCCGGCATTTGAAGGGTGGGTGCAGGCTCAGTTCAATGGCGCGAACGGTGCGACCTCGGCGGTTTGCGCCTCTTGATCCTGCCAAAAGTCAAGAGGGAGACAAAAGACCACAGCTGAAAGGCATCGTATTCGACGTTGACGGCACGCTATGTGAGTCACATCGATCTTCGAATGTTTTTTCCCGCCTAACAGAGACAGGTCTGCCGCAGAACTACATGTTCGCAGAGATGCGGTAAGGCAACGCGGGCATGCACAACATGGGACCGGTGCTGACTGCATACCTAAAGTGCGGCCCTCAACATTGAAAAGCCCACAGACATCCTCGACCACATCTACTCGCTCCCTGAAACGGAGCAAGAAGAGGCGCACGAGAAGATCCGCAACATCGAGCGCACGGCCATGAAGAGCCAACAGCCACAAGCTGGCCTCGTCGAACTTATGGACTACCTGGATTCGCGAGGCATACAGAAAGGTATCTGTACGCGCAACTTCGATGCGCCAGTCGAACATCTTCTCACAACCTTCTTACCCTCGTCCAAATTCAGCCCGATTGTCACGCGAGAGTTCAGGCCACCCAAGCCCGACCCTGCCGGCATCCTGCATATCGCTAAGGCATGGATGCACGAAGATGGAGGTGACAGTCTTATCATGGTGGGTGATTCAATCGATGATATGACGGCTGGACATCGTGCAGGCTGTGCGACTGTGCTGCTGGTCAACGACGTGAACAAACACCTCGCCGACCACGAGCACACTGACCTTGTAGTAAAACAGCTTGATGAGCTGATTGCAGTCTTGGAAAATGGCTTCGAGGGCCGTGCTGATCCCAGCGACAGAGCGTAGACACCAGTGGTTTTGTAGAAGAAGATGCGCAATAGTCAAGATAGTTGTACGTTTGCGGAATGCGACCTCGCACAACGTCTCCACAGCAACACGACTTCACACACCCTTACACCTCTTCAGCTTGGTTTAGGCGCACCGCAGGTAGCTGCAAGTGTGGTGCGACAGCCCGCGATCGGCAACATGGCTCAACACCAGGCACAGTGGGTTCAAGACGAAGTCCGAGATGGGTAATTGGCTGGGCGCGGTCGGACGGGTGTGCCTTGCTCCAGGCGCGTGCGATACTGTAGTTCCACCGATCCGGGAACCAGGCTATTATAAGTGTCAAGTGTTTCGCAACTCCAATTTTCTTCATCTCATCCCATCATGACGCTGTACAATGCCGAGCAAGCTGTGCAGATCCCGACACAAAGGGTTGAAGTCGCTCAGTCCATCAGGGTCATTAATTACGTGATCCACCAATCTGCGATGTCACTGCCCTGCAAGTCGCACGTTTCATGTGGCAGGTGGTTGATCGATTGATCGCAGCATGGCCGACGTGCAGACAAGATGCGGCTCAGAGGTTCAGCGTCAATGTCCGAGGCCCGATTTCAACACTAGCAGCGCACATTCTCCGAAGCTCACCAAGCGTCCCAAGCATTCTCCTTATCCGGCTCCCACACTCCCACACCAAGCATTCTCACGGTGACGACCCACAATACAAGATGCTGTTCATCCAGATTATGATCCCATGACGAGCTGGTGCCAAGCCCGTTGCCCCCGCGGGTAAACCCAAGAACAGCGTCGCCTCGCTGCTTCCATAGCACTAAATCATCGACGTGCAAGGCGTCCAATAGTGGCTAATATAGTGGTGACCTCCCTCCAATGACAGACCCTCGGGTTTGGCCAATCCTAACATGACCTCGGGATGCTCCTCACTCCACACGTTGCACAGGTCCTGTTGTAACCCTGCATCTGAGATGTCGATCCCGGACCTGCGTGAAACACGCCACAGACATGCGCCTTCTTGATTCGGAGAGCATTGTTTATCGTTATGTGTATGTGTGCCGAGGAGCTAATGGGGCGTCCACGACCAGGTTGCGGATTTATAACGAGCGCGGCGCCGTTTGACAAGCTTCTCTCACTACTCTTTCACATCTTGGCTGAGAGGGGTCTAAGGCTGCGGGATCTCTGTTAGGTATAAAGGTCGCTCATTCCTACCTCGTCACTCCTTCGACACCGGACCTTACGAGAAAAACTTTATCATGAAGTACGCTTTCATTGCCGGTCTACTGGCAGTCGCCGGCGTCAATGGCGCAAGGACTTCCTTCGTCATGCCTGAGGATGGAGGCGAGACTGTTGAGCACCTTCGCCGCGTGCCTGAGGGCTGGAGCGACGTAGGAGCGCCCTCGGCAGACCATAAGATGCATTTCCGCGTTGCGGTGCGCTCCGTATGTGTTCATCGTAATGATCCGAAGTGGTGGTGTGTCATTCGAGTCTCGAAGATGGACCTCCGTTCAGATTGCCCCGAATCGAATCGCGTGCTAATCTTTCCTAGGCCGACAGCTCTCTGCTCGAGCGCACGCTCATGGACGTCTCTTCTCCCAGCTCTCCGAACTACGGCCAGCACTTGAAGCGTAGCGAGCTCAAGGACCTCATCAAGCCGCGCGCAGAGTCTTCAGATGCCGTCCTCAGCTGGCTCCAGGCTTCCGGTATCGAGTCGAGAGATATTGCGAACGATGGCGAGTGGATCAGCTTCCGCGCGCCTGTTAAGCGCGCCGAGGAGATGATGGGTGCAAAGTTCAGTACTTACCAGAGCAAGACCCGACGGGACGTGAAGAAGGTGCGCTCATTGAGCTACTCGGTTCCCAAGGAGATTCGCCGCCATATCGACATGATCCACCCCATCACTCGTTTCGGTCAGCTTCAGCCTGAGCGTAGCCAGGTCTTCACTCAGGGATCGGCTGTCAGGACTGCGGCTGTTAATGCTACCTGCAACACGACTGTGACTCCCAGCTGTCTTGCAGACCTTTACAAGTTTGCCGACTACGAGGTCGACGCAAGTGCGCCAGTGTCTATTGGTGTCAACGGCTTTCTTGAGCAATATGCCCGTTACTCTGACTTTGTGAAGTTCACTTCCACATACGCACCGAAGGCTGCGGGAACCAACTTCACTTACACTCTTGTTGCTGGTACGTCTATTGCTATCATGCCCCGCGCTCATGCATGCTAATTCTGTAAAGGTGGCTTGAACGACCAGAACTCGACAGATGACAGTGTCGAGGCCAACCTGGACATTCAGTACACGGCAGGCCTTGTCGGCCCCAACATTAAGACCAGCTTCTTCAGCACCGCGGGTCGTGGTAGCCATATTCCTGATCTGGATCAGCCAAGTGCAGCCGACAACGAGAACGAGCCCTATATGGAGTTCTTCACATACCTCCTTAGCCTCGAGAACGAGAAGCTTCCATCTGTTTTGTCCACGTCGTATGGGGAGAGCGAGCAATCTGTCGGCGCCCCGTACGCTAACAAGGTTTGTGATATGATCGGTCAGCTTGGTACTCGCGGTGTATCTGTGATCTTCTCCAGCGGCGACACCGGCCCAGGATCAGCCTGCCAGACCAACGACGGCAAGAACACGACTCGTTTCCAGGCCATCTTTCCTGCATCTTGCCCATATGTTACATCTGTTGGCGGCACCTTCAACGTCCAGCCAGAGCGGGCCGTCTACTTCTCCTCAGGCGGATTCTCAGACTTCTGGAAGCGGCCCGCATACCAGGACAAGGCTGTCACCAACTACCTCAAGCGCCTCGGAAGCCAGTGGGATGGTCTCTACAACGCCGCTGGCCGTGGTTTCCCGGACGTTGCGGCGCAAGGTCTTGGATTCCGCGTCGTCGATAAGGGCGTCACGGTGCCTGTCGGAGGAACCAGTGCATCCGCGCCCGTCTTCGCATCGGTTGTTGCACTGCTCAACAACGCCCGGAAAGCTGCTGGCATGTCACAGATGGGTTTCTTAAACCCCTGGATTTACACAGTGGGCTACCAGGGTCTCAACGACATCGTCAACGGAGGCTCAACGGGCTGCGTGGGCCGTAGTATTTACTCGGGCCTGAAATCACCGCGCGTGCCTTATGCATCATGGAATGCGACGGTTGAGTGGGATCCCGTGACTGGACACGGTACACCGGATTTCGAGAAGCTGCTGCGTCTTGCGACAGGCAGTGGATACGGCACTGGGCGTCGTAGTCTTGCGGGCAAGGTCTAGGCTGGAAAAGAGCTTAACTTTTGTGGAAATGCATCTTACATATTGATGGCATGGCTCAATGTTATTCTTTACAAACTCATGGGAATGTCTGATTGATATGTGATGTGCTGACTGTTGTGCTGGTGACCGAGCAACCCCAGCATAGCGCCTATCCGAAATGCTGACAACCGCCGTACGCCACTACCGCTACCTTATTACCAGCCGTAAACCTTCGCGCAACCTCACCTCTTGTCTGTCTGTACACTTACACTCGTAACTATTGCTGTCTCCGCGTTGTACCTTCGATTCATGCACAAACATTTTGCCGTCTCCACAGCGCCACAAAACGATCCCTCGCCAGCTTCCGCATTTGGTTAACGCAACAATCACCTTATCGGCGGCAAGCACCCCAAGCATTGGCTGCGGGCGCTCGGCCTTGCTTAAATCCTGCGCGGCGAAATGTGACGAATTGGGATGAAGTTTTGATGATCCGTGGACTGAGCGCAAAGGAGGACGAGGGGGATGCTACCACCGGGCGGCTTCAGGCGTCTCGACGGGACAAGTTCATTGCGCGGCACGGCATGCAACGGCGCAGAACTCCAGAGATTGACAAGAATGCTGCCGGGATCATTGAGGGAGAAATGTGCTTCTCTGAAACCCTCGCAATCACGACAAGAGTCGTTCGGGCTAATCAGCTGGTTCAGTCTAAAATGAAGCGACAATTTCCGATGACGGCAGCTGTCAAGGCGCACCCACATAGATAACAATCTACACCTCCCTAACTCACTCAATTTAACGCGTTAAAAGTCACCTTTCTGTCTCTCAAATCCTTTTAAGTATAGGTCACGATTTCTTCCTTCGAAGGCAAAAGCCTTGTTTCTGTCCAAAAAAAAATCTTAATTCTGTCTTGCTTTACATAGCTGTGGCATTGCAAAGTTAATGAAAAGAGAGATAAAGGGATTTCGTAGAAAGCTCTAAACCTAAAGTAGGCGTAGGTCTGGTCGACATGATCTGGTTGGCTCGGGCCGGCTATTCTCTATGCGGGTGCTCCTGAACAGCTGCCCCCGATGACCTGGCTCGTGTTTATCAGTTGCGACCACGAGCGGGTCTCCAGAGGCTTGACTGGCGCGCGGACGACTTGGTTGAGCTTCTTTGCTTAGCTTCGGTCCAGCGACATGGTCGTGTGCCTGAATCGGTCGGGTGTCTTGAACTCCCCCACCTCCCTGTCGACAGCATGCATGCGTGCACATGTGCAGCATCTGCGAGACCACAACGGTGTGTCGACAAACATCAATGCCTTTTTGATGCTGCATAGGAACTTCTACGACACGGGAAGACTTGTTAAGGATGTCCCAGTGGCGACAATCACATTTGTTGCCTTCCAATATGTCCTGCCTAATCGAGCTTGAAGCTATCCGCGCTGTCGACTATCGTAATCCCTGCCAGGGCGAAGTACGGTTAGGATCTAGTGCTGAGTGACGTCGGTCCTACAGCTCGCGCCACATTTTTCTAGAAGTACTTGAGGACCTAATTACCCTCGTGGTCTCTGTCTTCACCCGCGACAAGTCAAGCTGAACGACGGTACCCATCATGCAGCTTCTTTCACTTCTGGCCATTGGTGGCCTTACTGCCAGCGTTGCTGGTAGGAGCATGCAGTCGGTTGGAAAGAGAGAAGAGGCCCCGAGACCGCGCGTTGCTCGTCCACACCCGTTGCGCAATGTGCAGTCGGTGAAGCGTGAGGCGACGTCGATCATTAATACCGAAGCGTCCAAGAGTAAGGGATCGCACCTCGTGAAATTTTCCATGACTGACATTGAGTAATAGAATTCATTGTCAACGGCACGGCAGGAGCTATTCCAGGTAAGTCTCCGACGCATGAATTCTGCATGAATCATTACTGACCTCACGCCAAAGATGTGAACTTTGACATTGGCGAATCCTACGCCGGACTTCTTCCGATCAGCGACAAGGCAAACGACAGTTCCATGTACTTTTGGTTCTTCCCGTCTGAGAACAAGGATGCCGATGACGAGATTACGATCTGGTTGAATGGAGGACCTGGGTGCTCTTCGCTCGAGGGCTTCTTGCAAGAGAATGGTCCGATCTCGTGGCAGTATGGAAGCGCACCTTTTGCTGTCTACAATCCGTGGAACTGGGCGAACCTTACCAACATGGTGTGGGTCGAACAACCAATAGGGCACTGGGTTTTCATCTAACAAGGGAAATACGACCGCTACAAGCCAGGAAGAGACCGCA